>NW_026570609.1:0-30531 GCF_019649055.1 Paramacrobiotus metropolitanus | reverse complement strand
GCTGAATGGCGAAAATAACTAACGTTGTTGCAACTGCTGACCTTGGCTGCTGGTGTGACTTACCCAGCTTATCCGGAACGCGCTCCGCTTTCACATTATGCACCACATAAATTTTCCGGGCTTCTTCTCCGTTCCATTCGTCCTTACAAATCGCACTGCCAAGTGTACCGCAACAGCAAGATCACAGTTAATGGTGCAAAGTCTATCAGTGATGCTCTCGCGTTATTGGATCACTATTACCGAAACTGCAAAATATGGCTATCAAAAGAAGCCTCGTTAAAGAATCACGAATCGCTAACATTGTCGCCACTTTTAAATTTGAAATTTCTTAGTTTAGAGAACTGTACAACTCAATAAGAGCAAAGCTGATGCCATGTTTGAACCTGAAATATTTCCGGCCATGCGAGTCCGGCTTCAAGGTTGTATGCGGCGATGATGATTTTCCATTCTGGAAAAATTAATTTATTAGGTGCAAAGATGCTATCACTCTTCAAACTGCTGAAAACGATTGCGCTTGTTATTGGAAACTAAATGCAGCAATAAATAAAATTACAAAAACCTATCGCTGCATATTTCTATTACCTGGCATTAAAAGCAGTAGTGCTTAAGTTAGTAAGAAATGTAAAGAACGTTTATCCTTAAAAGTACATGGTACATACTACATAAACAGTGCAATACTGTACAGTATTGCACTGTACAGTATATACAGTGCAATACTGTACAGTATATACGGTGCAATACTGTACAGTACATTAATCATTAATTATGATAATTAGGGTTCATTACGAAATGTATTTTTTGTTATAAAAGCATTGAGCTAACATACAAGCATATAATAATAATTTCTGTAATGTAAAAACTGCGAAATCAACAAATTACGCCATACCGTTGACAAGGTGGAAAAATTCTTTGAGAGGTTCAGGCCAACTTTTTCCACTCGAGTCCTCGTTGCTTGTAGCACCCCCGAAACTATGTACACATAAAAAATATACCATGTGTTACAACACAATATGAACTGAAAACATTTGCTTCACTTACTTCGGGTACAAGAAATTCATAAATTCTGCAATTAGCGGAGCAATCGTTAACAGAAATGTGGCTTTGGCTCCAGTGGAAAGAAATTTGCAGCGACCCTGGCGGACTTTTTCCAGTTGATCTGCACGCACGCATAAGCATGCACGCAGTAGACCATCAGACTGCAAATAACTGTCAAAATTGATTACACAGTACGGTCATAGTGTACAGTAATAAAGAAAATAATATGTCATCGTACCTGTTAGTTTTCATGATTATATATGTATAAATAAATTGAGAATAGAGCAGCTAGTAGTATCCGCTGAAAAGCAATTATATTTCACTTACTGTACGTTGAAAGGCTTTAACGAGCCAGATGCGTTGAAGTGCTCCTCCATAGTGTAAAAGAATGTAAACAACTTGTTGAATCAAGCAGCGAAAGTGAACCAGTGTAAATGTGCAGTGTACAGTAGTATCTATACAGTACATTTGGCGCATGTCGAGTTTCACAATTATATCCAAGCCGTGCACAATCCAGACAAGCAATTAAACTACACGGTAAGTTGACAAATAATTATGTATATTATAAATACACATCATTACTACAAGTGTTTTAAATAATAAGAGACGCGCATAGTATGTATCACCATCGCTGACGAGCCAGCTGCGCTAATGTGCTAGTGCCGCTCCATGCGGTAAAAGAATGTAAACAACTTGTGTGTGTGTGTGAATATCAGTAAGTGAGTAAATTAGGTAGTGTACTTCTATACAGTATACATATGCAGTAATTATGCTGCAGTTGTGCTGAATCATATGCTGCAGTTGGGAGCTGCAAGTACAAAGTACAACCGGGAATTGTAACTAGAAAGTCCAGCTCCCAACTCCAGTTTTTGACGTAACCGACGCCATCTTGTGTTTATATAAGGTCCGTTTTCTTCTCACATTTCCGTGCGTTTCTTCGCCTGCGCGGAATAAAATGTCTATCGATTCACATATCGATTTAGATACTGTATGTACAGTATCAAAAAATATATAAATAACAAACAAGAATACCATAAAAATAAATAAATAAGCACTTCCGTTACAAAAGTGGTGTAACAAATAACGTCATCAAAAAAATATTGCGTCAATCAGTACCGATGTTTTATTACTGTGCTGCTTATCAAGAGGAACGTGTGAATCGTTTGCCAGGCGCCAGTACACTACGATCATACCCCACATGCCTACCTTGCTCGGAAACCTGATACAGATTAAAATATTGTAAATGCAAAGAAAAAAATTCCTGAAACAACCCAACAAATTTCCGTACGTTTAACCGTCAAAATGACAACTCTGATTCACGTAAAGAATAAAAACAACCGGATAAAAAAATAACATCAATAAGAAAAAAATAAATAATATAGAAACAGATTCTATTTATTCACCGAAATCAGCCGAGAAAAATAGCCACTCTGATTCACGTAAATAATAAAAACAATCGGATAAAAAATAACATAAATAAAAAAATAATGTAAAAAAAGATTCTATTTATTCAACGGAAATCGTAGGCTAATGTTGTAGTAAACTAAAACATCGTAAACTGCAAAGAAAATCGTCTGCGTACAATATTTGCTCGGTTTTCGCATTTTCGATTTACCTGGTTTTTTTTAAATTACAGATAAATTAATTAGTTAAAATTTTTGTTAATAATGATTTAGTTGAGAGAATAAATGCTAACTTGTTTCCAAAAAAAATATTTATTTCTCGAAATTTATTTCCGTACTTTTTGCGGATCCGGCGAAACGGCGTAGGCTAGCTTGAAGCCGTAACGTTGCGTGTCTTCCGCCACGAAGGATAAATCACGGATTAAGGCGTAGGTTTCGGCGGGATCGTTGTAATTCACGCGTTGACCGTCTGTGAATTATAAGGAAAAAATTACATAAAAATTCCCCAAACAAAGGAGACAATCCGCTGAATTTTTGCATTTATTGTTAAAAAATCGCAGTTAATAAAAAAACGAAATATGTATCGAAAATCCAATAAAGAACTACACAGAAATTCATTGGACTTTCGCAACTAAAAACATACCGGAAAATTTACAGAAAAATCGTTAAAAATCACCAGAAAATCACCCAAAAACTGTACACAAAATATCGTAAAATGCCCAGAAAATCCTCCAGAAGAATGCCCAGAATTCGCTGGACGTTTGGCAGCTATATTCCTGCTAAAGTATGTAAACGACAACGATTATCGATTAAGTTGGCAAATGTGAGAGAAAACTCGATAAATATTATCCACAGATGCTCCATGCAATTTTAATTTTTATTAATTAATTAGACAAATAATACCAAATTTAATTTCACTGCTTTGGCAATAATTCCAATGTGCAAAAAACACTGACCGCACCTGCATCGGAGGGAGACGCCAGGCATTCGCGGGCCAGCAGGAAGCCGCCGGGCCGCAGTGTCCGCAGTGCATTGGTCAGCAGCTCCTCCAGTTGTGTCCAGGTGGTCGTGTTCCCGGTGCAGTTCATCACCAGCACATCCTTGCTGCCGACACGAAAAAAAGAGAAAAAGCATGTTGAAACACACCCTTGCTTCAGTGTCTTGAAAACAAATCCTTTCTTCAGTTTCCATGATTTCCATTTCCAGATTTCCATGATTTTTTTCAAATTTTAAACTGAATTTTAAAATTTTTTAAATTCATTTTAAAACTGCAAAACATGCTAGAACAGTGGATCGGTGTAAAAACGTTGTTCGTAATTATGTGCATTTACATGCAAAATTTGAAAGAGAATGGTCAATAATGAAACTTTTGTTACACCAGAATGCATTTAAAACCTTTAGAATTTTCTAACAGCCATAACTCCCGAACTGGATGTTGCGCGCACAAACGGTTTTCACGTCAGTGTATACAAATTACTCTACAAAATGTCATAAAGCGAAACAAAAGTGTTTGGGAATGAAAGTTTCGGTGCATCTATTAGTACACGAATTTGGTTCTATGTACCGGGCCACTTCCCTTGACAGCGCCACATGCATACAATGTCAGAAAATCAGATAATAATCACGTTGCAAAGACTACAGGGCTTATCAGTTTTCAGATAAACGGCTCAAAACTTCTTTACAGAAAAATCTGGAAGAACACACAACGAACACCGGGTTCTGCGGTGTTCACAACGGCTGAACGTAGACTAGTGGCGAAACGCCCGTGATCGTTTCGGGAATTTGATCAAAACATACATTAAAATATCCAGCATTCAGCTTTCTAGGTAGATTTACCTCTAGTATAAATAATCGTTTTTTTCTTAAATTTACACAAGAACAACGGTGAAACCTCAGTGCCGCAGGTGGTTAAAGAAACCGTGTGTGTTTACTGTTACGCCGCTGCCTACTTGCGCGAATAAACGATACGTTATCGTTTTTCTAACTTTAATCAACTAACTCAACCAAAAGCACCAGTAGGAAAAGGAAAGTAAAAGTTCGATAAAATGAAAGAGGAAACAAACGCTTATATCCGATGGAAAGCGACTGCACCAAATATACGAAAGTGCAGTCTACCGTGCAATCAGTCCGCAGCAAAGCTGGACCATAAAACTTGCAACAAACACTCATCCGCACTCATCCGCACACATACGCCAAATTATATCATAAAACACAATTGCCAAACAGCGTTCAGGCACGAACACAAAGATACAATTTTGACTAATAAAATAAACGGTTATGATTATATTGCGTCCTTGGACGACCGCTGGCATGGTATGCCGTATATGGTCACTGGCCGCTTGCCGGGTAACTTTCCTCCCTCCTTAGCGGTTGCGTCCTCGCGACCGGAAGTGTCAAGCTGACTGACCAACGACACGGAAATCCGTGGAGGCGGTGTAGGCCACGGTGTCCATGCCCGGATACAGGCGTACTGCCGGGTCAGTGGGAGGTGCGGTCGCTTCCGGTGCCGTCAACTGGCCCGGTGCGCTGGCGGATTGAAGCGGCTCCATTTCCGCGGTCACAACAGTGGGACGCCGGCGCCGTGCGCGGTTGCCTATGCGGCGAAAACAGCCCAAAATCAGTAAATGACAAGAGCATTTAAAACACACCAACACAACGGCAGCCATGATAAGGATGGTGACGACACTGGCTAAAATGCCTTTCAGCCAGCCTAAGCGGCTGAGAATGTCCGGCACTTGACTGGACTTCGAATTCGATTGGAAAAGCGAGCCAACATCGCCGACGCCTTGCTGCTCCATGGCACCGGCCAACTGGGCCAGGAGGTTAAAGGTCATCGAGTGCTCTTTGTCCATGGCGGACTGCAGCAACACTCCGGACATGTCAATGGGCTGGCGGAAGTGGTGCGCGAGGAGTTGACGCTCCATGGACTTGGTCGGCAGGACTCGAATCCATTCTCCGTCACGGGATTCGAAGGGATTTCCTCGGAAGTTCACGATGCTGGACTTCCACAGGCAATCTTGATAGGGGATAAGGAGGTATCCATCCGTAGCGATGCTCCAATTGCCGGCGCGCGGTTGAGGCCCACATCGGCCGCTCCGGTCGACCTGAAAATCAACGGTCACAGCGGCGCACTGTCGAACAATGCCAGAAGAGCCAAAAATTTGTAGACTTTGGCAGTGGACCATTTCCATTGAGCGGGCGTCGAGGATACCGGAAATCGTTGATAAGGCAAACAGGTCGGCAATCCGGTTCTTGTTCAGCCGGCAGTGGAGGTTGTTGACCAGGTCAGCTAACTCGTTTTCGTTGGCCAACATGGTGTCGGACATGTACTGCAGGTGGGGCGGCAACGCTTGGGTCAGCGACAGCATAACCGACGGCGCGACACGGACAGTAACTGGGCGTTTGGTGGTTCGGGACGTTGTCGCGGTCACTGCTCGTTTGGCCCGGCGCCTTGTCGTACTTGGCGTTCCGGTAGTGCTGGCGGGCGTTGGTCGCGGGTAAATCATCGGTTTACCATAATCGTCCACCACCTGGATGTGCATGCTCGCTTCGCCCATAACGGTGTACATTTCTGGGAGCGACGCATCACAAAGGGTCTCCAGGGATCCAAGGATGAAATCCAATTGGTTGGCGTGATCGCGGACGCGGAATGGTTCATCCTGGTAATACAGAGTGCCATTACGCCGGCCAAGCCGGCTTACCATGCAGGGCTGATTTCCGGGGGCAACGTCACTCCAGACGTATGTCCGAGGTCGATCTCTCCGGTGATTGTCAGAACTGGACAGCCGTCGCACTCCTGTTCCAAAGTCACCTCTTCCAGCTCACAGTTGAGCGTGGTAAAATTGCGTTCGGAATTCCACGATCCTTGACCGGTCGGTTCAGTGTGATGACTCCACACGTTACCGAACTTCTGCATCTGCTCGGCACCACACCGACGGGTGTTGATCATCACCCAGCAGTCCTGGGGGCTCGTGGTCAGCAGACGGGTCGACCGTGTCGTGTCGGTGGTCCAGATGACGGTCTCCCAGATCGTCAGGACCTGCTCCCATGTCCGGCAAACATACCCGCGGAACGTTTTCCCAGGTTCTTTTTCGATGTACAAGTCGAAGTTCACTGGTACACCACGGAGCCGAGTCGGTGTAGGAGGGCAGGCCAACAGCTGGTCGAAGTCCACCACTCCCATAAACTGTGGTCGAGAGCAGTCACAGGCCTTGATTTCAATGGCGGAGACCGGCGCTAAACAGAACAGCCACAACAAAATTAGGGCACAGAAACGCAACGGTACCGCTGGCAGGCCGGTGCTGGTTGGATGACCAGGTCGGATCGGCGGGTCCACGACCACGACGGACAAGGCAAACTCCTTGTGGAACCACTTTGGCTCCTTGCGAACGCGGTTACCCTGGCGGGTCGGCTCGGGGTTACTAACCGGTTCCTTGCGGGCACGGGTACCCTTGCGGTTTGGCGGCGGTTGACTGACCGGTGCCGACGGGCCTTCTGCGCTGTTCGGTTCGTCCAACAGCCCGCACGGTGTCGAGAAGTGGTCAGTTTCCGGCTCCGCATCCTCCGGCTCCGGCGTCGTGGGTTCCGGCTCCGGTGTCGGCGGCGTCACCACGATGTTAATGTCCGGTTCCGGCATGTCCAGGGCGGGTTCCGGCATGTATGGGTCGGGCGCGGCTTGGGCCGACACGTCCAGGCGGTGTTCCGGCACCACGAGTGCTGGCATGTCCGGGTCATCCGAATCGGAGGCATCCGACGTCACGTCCTTCGGTGGGTCAGTGGTCACGGTTACGGGACTTTTGCGTCGTGCCAGTGGAATCCAACCGTCTCCATCTTCGTCGGAGCTGTCTTCGTACAGTTCATTCCGGTCGAAGAACGGTTTCATCCGGGAGACGTGAACAACGAACCGTGTCCGTCTTCGGCGTCCTTGGGTTTCGACCTCGTAGTTTACGGGTGACGTCTGGCGAACAACCCTGTACGGGCCATACCAACGGCTCAGCAGCTTTGTGGCACGGCCCTTCTTCCCACTGGGGTTAAAGATGAGGACCGCATCCCCAGGGTTGTAGGACACGTCACGGGCGTCATCCCGCCCGTACGTGTAGTTGTGCTGGATTTCGATCCGGGCGGCGGCGGCAGCGTGCATATCGCGCATGCGTTGCTGGAGGTCCGCATTGAACGGCTCTTTAGCCGTTGGCAGAGCGACGTCAATGGGCAGGACGGGTTGACGGCCGTAGACCATCTCGAACGGCGAAAACCCGGTGACGTCATGCTTGGACGTATTGGTCGCGAAGATCACGAACGGCAGGGACTCGTCCCAGTTCCGGTGGTCATCATCGACAAACTTGCTCAGCATGTGGCCGAGCGTTTGATTGTAACGCTCGACCTGACCGTTGCACTGAGGCCGGAAACCGCTGGTGGTGGTCCGGCGGATGTCCAGGATCCGGTAGAGTTCGGCGACCAATTCGTTGACGAACGGCGTGCCCTGGTCACTCAACACTTGGTAGGGCATGGAGAAGTGGAGAAAGATGTCGTAGACCAGAAACTTGGCAACGCGGACTGCGGTCTGCTCCGGCAGGGCCTTGGCGGACACCCACTTCGTGAAGAGGTCCGTGGCGACGATGATGTACTTGTTGCCGGCCTTGGATCGCGGCAGTGGACCCATGACGTCCACCGCGACTACTTCGAATGGACCCGCTGGGCAAAAACTTTGGACTGGTCCAGCAACTCGGTGGGTCGATCGGTTACGGGTTTGGCACTGGACACAGGACTCGACGTACCTACGAACAAAGTTAACCATGTCCGGGAAGTAGACCCGCTTCTTCAAGCGGTCAAACGTCCGGTCGAAGCCAAGGTGACCGCCCATTGGGTCATCATGGAGGAACTGCAGTGCTTCCATCCGTAGGCGGCGCGGTAGGACCAGGAGTTCGGCTAACCGGCCGTGTGACTTCCAGACGCGGTACAGGAGGCCGTCCTTGTCCACGTACGTTTTCTTTGTGACCCGGTCAGTCAGAAGTCGGGCTCGAACATCGTTGCAGAAGGCGTCCTTCTGTTGCTCGCCCTTCACATCCAACGCGTCCAGATGGTCAGCTGGGGTGGCATCCACTGCCATGCACTGACCAGGGTGGTCCACAGCAGGCACCGGAAGTGCCGGGTATCGGGACAGACAGTCCCCGTCGGCATGAATCTTACCGGCCTTGTGGACGATGATGAGGATGTACTCTTGTAACCGGAGGGCCCATCGAACCAGGCGACTGTTCGGGCTCTGGATATTAAACAGCCAGCAAAGGCTGTGGTGGTCAGTCCACACAGTAACCTCCCGCCCCAGGAGGTAGTACCGGTATTTCTCACAGGACCACACGATAGACAGCAGCTCCCGCTCTGTCGTGGAGTAGTTTCTTTCCGCCGGAATGAGCCGGCGGCTTCCGTAAGCAATGACACGCTCACGGGATTCCGAGTCACGCTGCACCACGACGACCCCAATCGCGTACCCGCTGGCATCCGGGTGGATCTCCGCCGGAAGTTCGGGATTGAAGTGCACCAACACTGGTGCCGTTGTCAGGGCACGCTGGAGCTCGGCAAAGGCATTCCGCTGCTCGGCCTGCCAGCTGAAAGGGACGTCCTTTTTGGTCAGTTGAGTCAGCGGTGCGGCGATGTCCGAGAAACCCCGGATGAACCGGCGGTAGTAGGCGCACAGCCCGAGGAATGATCGAACCGCTTTCAGGTTCTCAGGTACCGGGAACCGGAGGATCGCTTCGACTTTGTCCGGGTTCGGCCGGATTCCTTCCTGGGTCGCGGTGAATCCCAGTACCTGGACCTGGGACTTCAGGAAGTGGCACTTGGAGGGCTTGAGCACGAGGTTGGCTTCCCGGAACCGTTCCAGGACTGCCTCGAGGGCATCCAGGTGCTCGTCCAGGGTCATGACTACATCGGTGTATGGATCCAAAGGAGGCCGGCCAGGACGGAGGACATCGCACGGCAGAGTGGCTCCGTTGCGGGGCGAAGCACATGACTTCATATTCGTAGAAGCCTTGACCGGCCTGGAACGCCGTAATGGCTTTGCTTTCTTCGGCCAAGGGGACCTGCCAGAACCCACTCTGCAGGTCCATAGTCGTTATGTACCGCGCACCGGCCAGGACCTGAAGGCAATCATCCACCCGCGGGAGTGGGTACCGGTCGGGCACGGTAACGGTATTGACCCCACGGAGGTCCGAGCACAGCCGCCAGGACTTTCCTCCCTCCTTAGCTGCGAGGATCACTGGGGAACTCCAGGGACTTCGGCTGGGCCGGATGACTCCCATGTCGAGCATCTCAGCGACTTGACGCTCGATCTCGGCAACTTCCCTCGGTGCTCTGCGGTACTGGTTCCGGAATATGGGGCGGGTCCCAGGAATCAGCTCAATCCGGAATGGGTCCACTCTGGCATGGCCCATGGGTCGGCCTTCGGTGTGGAACAGGTCTGCGTACGCTTCAAGCAGGCATTGCGTTGCACGGAGACCGTCCATTGTATCGGCATCTCCAATGTCGAAGGAGGTGACCGGCACCTGAGGCCATGCGTACTCCCATCCGGACAGGTCCATCTCGGCCCCGTCCTCGTAGGAAAGGGACAAGACCTGGTGATGACGTAAAACACTGGCTCCGGGCGACTGTCCAAGGAGCGTTACCATAAGGTTCGACACCCGAGGCTGCGTTCCCCGGGCATCCCACAAACGTACTGGACCGCTATTATGATAGCCTACTGTCATAGTAGCTAACTTACCGGTGCCCTTTGCCGGTTTGACCACTGCTATCCCCGTTTCAGACTTCGGCTGGACACTGTCCGCCTTCAGGATCCGGCCCTCTGCGAGGTCCAGGAGGATCCCGGGCAACCGCAGCACGTTACAACCGATGACACAGTCATATTTTCCCGCGCCGAAGTGCTCGAAAATAATGAACGGCACTTCCTGTTTCAGTCCGTTCACCTCCACGACCAATGGCAGCAACCCGGAAGTCTTGACAATCCGGTTGTCTGCGACCGTGACGTCCATTGCATACGGCACCGGCTTCTGACCCAGCCCCTTCGCGAAGCTCTGGTTCAGGATGGAGATGCTCGCTCCGGTGTCCAACAGGGCCAATGCGTCACGTCCGGCTAGCTTGATGTCCATGAGGGGAATTTCACCGGAAACTGGAATTGGCTCCGTTCCTCCCGTGAACGGCACGTGGCTGTCAACGATGTTGTTGGCTTCCGGTCCGGTGGTGGTCACCACGTTGAGGTGGTACGGATGGTCCAGGTCCATCGTTGCATCCGCCCAGCCGGGTGGCACGCCGGCCAGATGATGCCAAACGGTGGATCGTGCATTCACGTACGCGTCAATTGGGTCCGTCCCTTCGTCCTGGACGACCGATCCGTGCTCAGGACTGGTGGGCGTTACGCGGCGCCGCTGGTTACTCTCTCTTGCCCCACCTCCTCCAGCAGTAGACGACGTACTTCGGGGCACCCGGTGCATCGTCTCCGTGCCCCTGCTGGCTCGCTCCACGACCAGCGTATTGCTCCTCCGTGGTGCTACCTTACTGCGCGCTCTATTGTAGCACTGCCACGTCGGCCGACGTGACCCTAATCGAAGCGGAACGACTCCCGGCGGCATGTCCGGCTGGCCAAGCCAGACCTGCCATCCATACTTCGCTCCCGGCGGAGGCTCAGGATTTTCTCCCGAGATTTTGAACGCGCCGAACGTCGGGGCCCATCCGTGTCGTCAGCATATCTTCGCGACAGGCTCCTTCGGCGCTTCTCCGTGCTGCTGTCCGTACGCCAGCGACGCGCCACCTCGGACACGGTGGCGGTACTGAAGCCCAGGTAACCTCGCACACTGAACAACTCGAAACTGGAAAGGTCATACGGGTCCGGACCCTCCAACATGGCTCCGTCTGCACATATGACTCGTTTCCCAGCGGTTACCCCGTGCCACTGCCAGCATGTGCACCGGATGTCGTAGCTGGCTCTGCAGGATACCCCGCGTGTACTTCTCAGAACCTTCCTCAAAATGTGCGGCACGGCCGTTGTACGTGCCGACTCGCATCATATTGCAGGTCGCTGCTCCGTTGGCTTGACCCACAGTGTCCATTCCAAGTCCCATTGTATACCACACAGGCTTGGTGCCGGGCTCCGTAACCCACTTAGTGTTGACCTCCAGGTCCGCACCGTTCGCACAGGCCTGTTCCGTACCGACATTGGCGTCCAACGCGGTGACCTTTGCTTCCTGCTGACTCACGATGAGGGAGCGCGCTGATCCAGACCCACCGGTTTGGTTCTTTGGCTGGGTGGTGGGTTTGTTCTTGGGGCAATTGCGTGCAAGATGGTCAGTCCTGTCGCAGTTGTAGCATTTGCGGAGCGGCCGCTCGGTGACCTTTGACTGACCGGCCGTACCAGCATGTCGATCATCCCCCTGGTTACCACCTCAATAACCGCGGTAACGGTTGCGACCGTTTCCTCCGTTGCCGTTCGCATTCCCTCCACCGTATCCTCTTCCCCCAGAACCATTTCCGTTCCCACCCCCGCTGTACGTAACCTCGGGATAGTGACCTTTCCATTCCGCGTTGCGATTCTTTGCCTCTAGGCGCAGAATGTTGGACACACGCTGCATCGCGGATAGGAATTCCGTTGGTGTGGCCACATTCGTTGAGGCTAGACGAGTTAGGTATTCGGGTAGCAATCCCGCCTGCAGCTTATGGATGACTTCGTCGTCCTCCATGTCGCGGTTGATCTTGTCGCACAGACCAACGATGTCATTAAAATAGTCTTCGAGAGGTTCTCCGCGCTTCTGCTTGCGGTTGCGTAGCTGCTGCTTCAGCTGGTTCCGATAATCCTCGGTCTGGAATCGTTTGATGAGCGCTTCCAGGAGCTGGTCGGATGTGGCATATGGTTTCTTGCGGCCATCGTCGCTGACCTTTCCCCACCAGGTAGCGGCGAAGCCGTCCAGATACACCGGTATCTGGCGTAGCTTTTTCGCTTCATCCCACTCCAATGCGGCCACGACGGTCTTAAACCGGCGCACCCATTGGTCAACGTCCTCACCGGCTTGTCCCTTGAACACCGGTGGCTTTGCGTCGGTACCTACTGTCATGGTTGAAAATTCCTGCGCCAACGCCTTGGAGTCTAATACGATACTCCTCCCCGTGGGATCCGCTGCGCTGGATATCGGTTTGCTGTCGCCGGTAGACATGGCAATTTGTTGTGGATTAATCCGTAAATAATCCAAACACACACAGTATAATAACAGCTGTTAATTCCAGATGACAAAGGTCAGCACCACAAACTGCAGCACTGATTGCTGATAAAGGTCACCGTGTGACCACGGAATTAATAATTTAAACTACCGTAGAACGCTTCCGTTCCACGGTTTCGGCACCAATGAAACCTCAGTGCCGCAGGTGGTTAAAGAAACCGTGTGTGTTTACTGTTACGCCGCTGCCTACTTGCGCGAATAAACGATACGTTATCGTTTTTCTAACTTTAATCAACTAACTCAGCCAAAGCACCAGTAGGAAAAGGAAAGTAAAAGTTCGATAAAATGAAAGAGAAACAAACGCTTATATCCGATGGAAAGCGACTGCACCAAATATACGAATACGGTCTACCGTGCAATCAGTCCGCAGCAAAGCTGGACCATAAAACTTGCAACAAACACTCATCCGCACTCATCCGCACACATACGCCAAATTATATCATAAAACACAATTGCCAAACAGCGTTCAGGCACGAACACAAAGATACAATTTTGACTAATAAAATAAACGGTAATGATTATATTGCGTCCTTGGACAACCGCTGGCATGGTATGCCGTATATGGTCACTGGCCGCTTGCCGGGTAACAACGGCGAATCGATAACAACAAACGAATACGCAAAAAAAAGAACATTAAACAAAATCCACGAGCACAATAAAAAAGTGGAAACAAATCCCTTTTCTGCCAGCGACATAATTCACACAAAGCAAAAAAAAATCAGAAAATTAGTCCATCAGTCACAGTTTCATACAATTTGCCTGGACCAAATTTCTCTACATAAAAATTTGGAAAAATCCATACGTAATCCTGAGTACACGACGACAAATTATTAACAAAAGTAAATAAAAACGTCTAAAAATAACTAATAATTAATACAAAAAATATCAAATAAATCAAATTTAAATAAACCAGTTCGCAGAAAAAAGTGTCGCTTATGCAGAAGTGTGTGAATTGTACCTGTCGGGCGTGCGTTTCGACGCGCTGCTGATAGGGCAGACATCCGACGAGCCGGAGCCGGACCGCTGCCGTTCCCGGCCGCCCTCGGCGCTGCCGCCCTTCAGGCTCGTGCTGCTGTTGCGGCGCTCACGCGATCCCTGCGGGCCATCCGTTTTCACAATCTCCAGCGAGCGCACCTTACGCAACAGCCACGTGAACCATTGATACCTATCATTAGAAAATTAATTACAGATTAAAATGCAACAAACAGCGGCGTATGCAAAATACACCACACATCAAGTACTAAAAAAACAATTCATAAACAGCATCGTTGTACGTGTAAACTCTCGTATAATAAATAAAAAAACTGAAAATACGTCTACACAAAAACTGCAGCAAACTACACAAAAAATGTATAACCGGCCGACAATTCAATTTTTTTAAATCAAGCACAAAATATTTAAATAATTTTAATTTTGCTGCCGCAGTAATCAACTATTCAGCGATTAAAAGGTAATTAAAAGGAACTTTTTTCTGATGTTATTCAGTAATTAAAATTGCAATAAATTCACGAAACATTCCAGATAAAGCCGATTTATTTTTCCAAATTTTTAACAAAACCTATCTAATTTTATAAATTTTTTATTACATCGCTAAACGCAGGCACCGCTAAACAGTTATCAAATTTAGGCTACATAAAAATGATGAAACACTAAAAACGATGAAAACCATAGAATCTCGTTTTAAACAACAATTAATAAGAATTCACGAAGCGAGCGATTCCAGAGCGAAAACCATACCAAAAATAGTTTACTTAATCTCTGAAGTTTATTTCGTAGAAACGTCTATGCCAACATCGGGATATCAACAAGAGAAAATTTGAAATCTTACTCAGCAACGCGTCCCAGGAAGAGCACATCCTTCTTGTCCAGATCCAGCTGCTGCAGCATCTCGTACAAACTGTCCGTCTCCGTGTCATACTTGCCGCTGCCTTCCCCCTCGAACGTCACCGAGGTGGACCGTTTCACCGTGGGACCGTCCATGGCGGAGACGGAATAGTCCAGTTTCTGCATGGCACTGCGGATTCCCTTGCACTTGTCAGCTGGAGTATTCGTGTTGCTGCTGCCAGCTGTTGGTACAGACTCGCCTGCATTCTGCATGGTCTGCGCAGCTGCAGGCGCGTGCCTCGATGGACCACGATAATCCGCTGGTTATCGGATCAACGATACGTTGGATTAGGCAGTTAATTAACTGCAATCAGCAACTGGACTTTGTACAGACGAGACTCAGAGAGTGTAAAACAAAAACAGAAATATTCTGAAATAATCTTTGAATTCACAGTTAGTGTCAACTGGCAAGCAACATTTTGCAAGTGCAGCGCAGCACTGGTTTTCTGTAGCACTGCCGCTCGGTGGCGGGAGGCCCGTCGCTAAAGCGGAAGCGTTGAAACATGTTTCGCCTTCCGCCTTGGAATCTTTTCTGTCGCTTAGGGAGCGCTGCCACGCCCATTGTACTTTGCAAGTTTGAAGTATCTGTAACCTTTTTCTGTGTTTTGGATAGTCTAATGAGTTTCTTCTTGCTGATTTTAGCGATTTCTAAATCTTCCCTGATCAAAGTGATCAGCGGGCCCTTGGGACCGGTCACCCGCCTGACCGCCGCCTACTCCCCCGACTGCCCCGCGCTGGCCACCGGAGATTCCGTCCTCCTGTCGCGCCAGGCGTTTCGGCACCGTCGTCACGACCACCTGCTCCGTGGGATACGAATTCGGTGAGTTTTATCCTTCGCTCACTGTCCTCTTTCTTTCCACTTATTTACTGCAGAATGTCAGTTTCTCACTCGCATCTGACATTAATTCGGTCGTAACTCCGAAGGCTGTTTGTTTGCTCTGTGTATACGCTTAACAAATGACTATTTTTCTTGTGATTTAGGAGAATACTCTGGAAAGTAAATTCAAAGCCGGTTTAAAGTGATCTTCCGTTAAAATTTCGTCGTGCTTGGTTGATCAACATTTTAGTTTGTTTAGGCACAAATATGCGATACTACAGTTCACACATGTTACCAACAGTATCGAGCGGTGTTAGATCGGCGCAGAAAATTGGAATCGCTGTCAAGCAGCTGAACGACGCTGTCTTTAGGAGATTTGGCAGCAACGATGCGATTGACATTCTGCTTTTCAGCGCCATGTACTCGCTAAAGTATTAGTCCACAAAAGGATCTCAAAGGTCAATTTACACGAAACTTAAGGTGTAATAAAAATGACAAATTCGCATCAATTTTGTGTGGAAGATATTGATGCACATCTGTGCCATTTTTTAAACATTTCTGTAGTTTATTTCATTGTTAACAAAATCACAGCATCGCTGCCAACAAAAA
The DNA here is from genome assembly GCF_019649055.1 of Paramacrobiotus metropolitanus. Taxonomy (NCBI): domain Eukaryota; kingdom Metazoa; phylum Tardigrada; class Eutardigrada; order Parachela; family Macrobiotidae; genus Paramacrobiotus; species Paramacrobiotus metropolitanus. Next base: position 14,527 of record NW_026570609.1, on the reverse strand, counting down.
CAACATGGGGCATGGTCAATAATGACCCGCCAATCTAAAAGCTAAGAAAACGTCCTCGTTCTCTCTCATGTCGTTAAAGGTTCCGAGGACAGACACTGCACTTCCTCGTAGTGATTTGTATTACGGTTATACTCTTCAGTTTTCTTACGCTTATATTTTACGGTTAAACCCGCAATTTTTTGTTTGGCTCGGCAACCAAAACTGATGCATACACAAGGCACAGAGAGACAACGAGGATGCTTTTTTAGCATTTAGATTCGCTGGTCGGGAATAATTAGACCGATGTTGTTTTTCTTGGCAGCTTTGCTGTGATTTTGTTAACAATGAGTTAAAGTGCTGTGTAATCAATGACGATCACGCAGCACTCCAGCTGTCAGGGCCATGAGGCTGGAGGGACTGCAGAGTTCTTCGAGCCACATGTAGGTTGTATCGGACAGCGTCTGGAAACTGGATGCATCCACGTGGTGGTCGTATGTCTGGAAAAGCTGATCCATCAGTCGCTGAAACTGCAAAATATACTCAAAACTTAATCGGGGCAGATGTACCATCAAGTTTTTACCGACCACATGAAATTTGGCGTCATCCGAATTTGGCTGAGCACTTGTGCTAGGAAGAATGTCCAGCATTTCTGCAGCTGCGTCTTGACTTCTGAAACCACAAGCCGGAAATACCGAGTATAACGAGATTTTCCAGTCATAACCCAGCGGTTAACCCGAACAAGCTTGTGGACAAGAGCGTTTCTCTTTTGTCACATGCGTGCTCCGACTGGATAAAAGGGACAGGTTTTCTTCTCTTACGCTTTAATGATCTCCATTTCAGCCAGGGTTTGTCTCAGTCTTTGCAGTTCTCCCTTCTGCTCTTGGGTGACTTCCTCCAGAGCCTTTATAGTATTCATTGCTGTTAACACCAGATGCGCCACGGTTAAAGTTCCCAAGTAACTCAGCAGCGCAGCACTTCCATAACGCAAAGCCTGGTAAAGCCGTACCTTCCTCTAAAATTTTTGAACCTCGCAGCTCTGTGGCGCCATCATTGGGCACCACTTCGTTCTTTAAGTCCCCCAAGGCAAGCTGGAACCAAACAAAAGCAGATTACTGCGTAAGAAAACTGCTCGTGGAGCAACCAGAAATCATGATCAAGCTTGTAGTCACAATTTTCTTGATGGACATTTGTCTCGGCCGCTCAGTTTCAGTTACAACTCCTTTCTAGCTCTGCGATATCTAAAAAAATGCATTCTTTTCAAATGTTAAGACTTCTGAAAATACATTGACCGTGCAGCCCTTTATTCCAAGTGGAAATAAGTAAATTAATCCATCAACGATAGAAAGCATGGTTAAAACACGAATTGGAACAAGTTCTCCCGCATATTTGAAAAGCAAATTGATAAGTAAATTAGGTTGCATGTACGTCACTTGACGTCCGTTTTCTAAACTCGACGTCCGTCCGCCGAATTCTTTAAAGAAAGCAAACTGGAAAAGTAAGTACCTTGATCCCTCTAGGGCGCATTACATCAGCGTTGTTTCCCTTTCTCCGTTTTGCGTGCTGCCAGTTCGCTTGGCTAATCATAACCACATGTTTCCGGATCTTCATCCTTGACAGGACATTGCAGTGACCTTGTGCGACGCTGTCCCAAAACAGATACCGTCCCGGACATTACAGCGCATTTGCCGTTGTTTTTGATGGTCTAGATCGTCTTTCAGAGATGCTTCATTAGCAGGTTTCCGGGCGCTTCCCAGACGAAACTCAGTTCCTAGCAAAATCCAACCACTTCAGACCACGTCAGCTTTGTGTTTCTCGTAAATGTGAATTTAGTATTTCGTTCTGATATACGAGTAAGACATAATTATAATATTACAGGAACACAGCAAACCAGATTATGATGGTATTAATTTTATAACAACTTCTCCTTAAAGCTTTCGTTGAGTATCTACAAGCACGGAAAAACTTAATTGTCTACGCGTGTAGTTCAATAACTGCGGTAGAAGCTTGCTGATGGCATGGATAAAAATAATATGTATGTACTACTACTTACTGTACTTGTGTGTGCCTCGTAGACAGCAAAACCGGTTTTTAATTTCGGCGTGCATGTGAGATTGTACATACAGTACTCGTACGATTGTGTTGTAACAACAACTATGTAATAACCAAGTATGTACGCACATACGGGTATCGGATTGTGTAATAGTAGGTGTGCGTACTGTGTATGGAAGTTTAATACAACGATATCACTAAAAGGCGTCTCGAGTGTACAAATAGACATTCTCCGGATAAGTTTAAAGAATAATTCTTCGCAGCTGGCTCCATAACCTCGAATAGATACAATAAAATGTGGGGTTCCTGTTGAATGACGACGAACGTTCGTATTTATCAAACTGGGTAACCTTTAATAAGTATCACGGTACGAGTGCAAACTATGCACCAGAACAAAACGGCATTTACAAAAGAAACACTTCCACTTCCTCGTATTTATGTGCATGGCACCATACGGAAGAAGGCCTTTCACTCCTGTATACGCCGGCACTGTCGGCATAAAATTTTCCGCAAGCAGTTGCAAATTAAGTCCAGGCGAAAGGCGTGGCTAGTGTGGTCACGTGAAAAGCGACAACAGCGCCGCGGCGTTTCAGAGGGTAGCCGCAAATTCATGCAGTAGCCACAGGCTAGCTAAAACCATGGCTTGCAGTTTGATATGTAGTGTTGCCCATAAAAAACTTAAATTTTCGGAACTTCATGTTATTATCGTTTTGATTTGCATCGTGTATCTAAACTGTGATAGCATACTACAAAAGAACAACAGAAATCTGAATTCTTATCGTTCTTTACAGGGTCAAATTTGAACAGGTAATAAGTTTTGCTTGATCCTAATTTACCTGTTTTGTGCATAATTTTATTGTCAATAATGTGATTTATGCTAGACTGTGATTTATGCGGAAACAAGTAAGTTATCAAATAAATTACCGCAGGTTTAAATTCGAGTGTTAACGCTGCACCGAAGTTCTCGTGTTATCAAATATTGAAATTATTTCGCGTTTTTTGGAGAGTACATTTTCTAGGCGTCAAATCGCTTGTACGGTTAAAAATTATTTGTCCAAACATGCGCAATCTTCGGATTCATCTTTAACGCTGTATGCATTAAAAACTGCGGATTTTACTTTTGTATCTACCAGTGAAAATACTAGGGTAGTGATGTTAGTTAAAATATACTTTAGAGTACACTGTATACAACATTACCTCGAACCATATTAAATTTTTATATCCTGAATGTATGCCATGCGCTATAAAGAACTATAATGGTTATATATGCATTAATTATCTACTGTACATGTTATATGCCAAAACACACTTATGAACAGTTTGCAGTTAGTAATTTTCATGATGTTATTGTTGTTTATTTAATTTGCGACAAAGCATCAACAAAAATTCTGTTGTGTGCCGTGCCACAAAGACAAAAGGGCACCGTATTCAGAACTTAGCAAACAGTTTACAAGCACAATACGTGCTTCATCATTGCAGTGCCTGTGTGTCTGAAAATATCCGCCCGAAATGAGTGCTGCTGTATGGTGGTGCATATATAAGCGTTTAACTACAGATCGTGGGCCACAACAGCCACGTTGTGCTTTTCAGAGTCGAAAACAGTATGCAGATTGGACATGTGTGAGTCACTGACCTGGCCATTTTTCTGTGCATCTGTCATACCTAAAATTTTTTTGTGGTATTATTTGGATAGAGAATTTAAAGCTGCACAACCTTTTTCTCTGTATTTTTGCTTTACAACGCAATACAGAGCGTACACAGGCCAAAATTTGCTTGGACATCGCACATTTCCCGTAGACGTCCATGTTATAGAAACTGCTGCAACCCTCTGAAATCGCTCGAAAGAGGCAGACCATATAACACCTCATTAGGGTTCTGCCTGAACCTAATTAGAGAATTCCAGCGAAAATTCTATGATTCGTTGGGCAGGGGGTAAAACGTGGCAGTGGCACCTGCCAGTGGCACTGCCACTGGCATGGCATGCGATAAAAGCTGGAGTCTCTGGCAACTGGCAAGCGATGAAACCTTGGCAGATATCCCATAAAATGTGGCACCGCACGTAGGAAGCACCTTCGGAATGGTTGGTCAACCCTATAATTTTTGAAAATGTTGCCAGCATACAGTCAGTCTATCATGTACAGCGTTAACAGCACCGGCCAAGTGCGGGAGTAAATGAGTAAGAACTAACTCAAAATTTGCAACACATCGCATTTTGTCGTCTGCGCAAAGTGTCAAATAAAAAAGGATGACAAGCAATGTTAAAATTGCGATCGCCACACTTGCTGAAGGCTCACCTCTGGAAGATGCTTTACGACGGAATACGGTGTTCAAATCATCTAATTACTGAGGTTCAGCGTTGAGTACAACCTAGAAAACCTATGAATAAGTACTAAGTGTAAGCCTAAATAGAAACAACTTAAGATACCGTGTTTACAACAAGTGGAACTACATGATTCCCACTGTTGACGCTGTGACTACAGTAACGAAAAGCAAGGACATGATCTGAACTCTGAAGTAACGTAAAGTGTCGTAGGCAGATTTTATAATACTGTTTTGGTATTCACGTGGTAAACCTATCAAGGAAAAGATCTATATTACAACGGAAAACCCCGTACGATCTGGTCAGAACAAACCAAAAACTTAATCGAAAACTGTTAACGCCATTCGATTCAGAATGTCTGGAAACCGTGTCACATGCATTTTGTTTTAATAACTATCCGCTCCGACTCCCGTTCACAGACGCCGGTGCCTGTAGAGCTGAAAGCACAAGGTGACCTTGAAAATAATTTCAGAGTCCGGTTGCATGGAGCACAAAATCAGTAAATTTAAAATGGCACCTTTTTAGATCAGCAAATTAAAAAGGTTTTAACTTTACTCTACAAAACTAAAACAGCTACTCGCTAGCCAGTTAGTACTAACACAAACGATGCTGCCAATGGATGGCTTAATTTCAGTAAATCGTAACAATTTAAAGCGCTCAAAAACATGACGTACTTTGTAGGAATAAGAACGCTCGTTAAAAGCCATTCGAAAGCAGCTGTAAAAGAAACTGACCATAGTAATCGTCAAACGACCTTTCATTACAATGGTGCAGTCCGAGCAAAACTAAGGACAGTGATTAAGCAGCAAATACAGTAGTAACAGTACATCCATATCTGTACGGTCCGTAAAATTAATATTTCCGCATAATACGGAATAAATTTGATTCGTCAGATCAGAAAATGCCAAACCGACTGAACTGCTCAGATCGGAAAATTATATTATCGATCGAGCCAAACGAGTGGTAACGAACGAGTAACTGAGCTACCACTACTGGAACTGCACATTGCATGTGAGTGACCGAAGTACCACTATTCTCGTGTGCCGGTAGGCGAGTGGGTGACCGACCTACTAAAATTAACCATTGCGCACCGCCTGCTGGGTGTGTACGTAACGAAACAGTGGTCGTGAGTAACTGAAGTATCAATACTGTTCACTGCACACAGTGAATGACCAATTTCTATTACTGTAAAATGCGCACAGCCGACTGAGAGTTTGTGTAATTACCAAATTACCGTTATTTTCTTGAGCGCAAATCGTGATAGCTTGGTGAAGAACTGAAGTAACACCACTGTTTAGTGCATAATTATAGTAATCGCAAATAGTGCACGCAGTAATAGTGAATTAATCAAAATCATTCGAGAAACCGACCGCAGACCACTGTGACAGCAGGCGAACAAAGGCTCACGATAGTGAGAAGGCTTTATTGTGAATAGCAATAAAGTACAGAGAACCAAAACACAAAGGCTCGATGTGAGCTGTAGATCAGAAATCACCGAATGTCAGCTAGTGAATGAAAATGAATGGCACATCGAGCCATAACATGGGAAAAAGCCTAATGCGGCACTGGGCAGATCCAACACGAGCGAACGAACGCTGATAGGCCGAGATGTGGAAAGGAGGCGTGGCTCCGCCTACATCGAGGCCGATGATTGGCCGAGACGAAAGGCTGGGCGGAAAGCTACCTGAGTCGAGGCCGATCTAGCGCTCGACGGCGAGTGCGACTCGGTGTGAGTCAGCACACCGGAAGCGGGACTGTCGCTGGCTGCCTACTCGTAGGCTGCCATAGCGACTGGCCCAACATGCCTCTGGGCGGGAGTCCGAGCCCCTGCGAAGGACCGGCCTCGTACCGCTCCAGTGCCCGCTCCGCACACGACCCTATTGGGGTCGGTGGCTGCGCCTCGGGGGTGTCCGATGACGAAGGTCTCTCGGTGCCGCGTTCTCCTCCGGACCCGTGGTGGCGATACAACTCACGGCCGAAATCCGAAGGTCGGTCGGTGGTGTTGTTGGACCGGTGTAGGCATCTGTTGGTTGTATCCGCAACGGCGAAAAAGTAAAAAAAATAAAGTAATAAAGTATTATTCCATTTCTCTCTCTCTCTCTAGTAAAAATAACATCACAATTCCTGGTGAGCAGGTTAGTGAAAAGATCAATAAAATTGAGAACATCATTTCGAGATTAAAAAAAAAGTAAACTCAAAGTCTTTGGTCCGGGGCTTTGGTCCGGGTGCTCATTCCGACTAGAGCTGATCCGCTCACGGGGGGCTCCAGTCCACAGGATATCCGGCCATCTAGGTCCTAGGCATCAGTTCTCGGGATACCAAGTGGTACCGGTTCATTTCACCGAGGTCGGAGGTTCGACCCTCGAGGTCAAAGTTCGACCCTATCAACTTCGGGTAAAGGTATGGATCTCCATTGTCGGGTGTGAAACGGGCGTGAAACACACTTTCCGACCAGGATCCTCCGGTAAAAGTTCGCTGGGAACCTCCGTTGCCGGGTAAGATAGCTCGTACTTACATCCAGCCGAGGTTCATCGGGTAAGGTTGATGGAGAGGCACCGTCGCATCCGCGAATACCGTAAGGTACCCTCTCTAGGTGCAGGATAAGACCTATTGGGTCTATTGAGCGGTGGATCCTCCGGGGAAGTCCGGTGATCCGAGGTTCCATCCGGGCAAAAACCGTAATTTTGTATCCTGTCGCCTATTGGGCAACAAGGACCGGTTAACGCCTGGTCTCCATAGGGTTGAATGGTCGATGGACGTGGTTTACACTGCACTGTGCAGTGTAAACCACGTTCTGGTCCGAATAATGATATGGCCTCTGTACGGGAGTCCGACCCTGTATCCGGTTGGCTTCAAGGTTTTGAAGTCCGATGGTAGGCTCGGTGACCGAGGGTCAGCTCCGGTTGTAAAATCAGAGTCCGAGCTCAGCCTCGGTTGCTGAGACTAGGTCCAATGGCAGCCTCGGTGCTCGAGTTAAAGTCCGGGTTGTACCCTCGGCTGCGTTGGCAGATGGATACGGAGATGTTCCGCCCGGCTGAAAATCCTAAATTCGTCTCCTGTCACCTATTGGGTAACTCGGAGAGGATGATCGCCGGAATTCGAAGGGTCCGAGGTTCCGAGCCCGAGGGTCGGGGGTTCAACCCTCGAGGGTCAGAGATTCCAATCCTCGGTATCCCAAGGTCCGATGGTCGTTCGATCTCGGCAAAAACCCTTGTTATCGGTGTAAGTCGCCTATTGGGCAACTCTACCGAGGGTCTTACCGATGAGATACAGTTGCTATCCGGGGCAGCCTCCGTGTCCGGGGTAGCCTCGGTGGTGAGGTAGTCAGCATCCGCTAAGGCTGGTCCGAAGGCATTCTGCCCGGGCAAAAACCCTTTTTAACGTCTCCCGTCACCTATTGGGTAACATGGAGAGGGTCAATGCCGCTGGACAGGGTCCGAACAAGTATCCGAGGGTCAATTAGCCTCGGTGTCCGGGGGTCCAAGCCTCGGTAACGAGACTGGCCCAACATGCTCTGGTGGGAGTCCGCTTGATGCTGGAGATGTCCACCGGGTGACTAGCAAAAATCATGCAGAAGAGGCTCCTCGGCGGCTGCATAAGACCTAATTGGGTCTGAGCCACGAGGTAGACACTCTAAGTTTTAAAGACGGAGTCCAAGCTGGTCCGTTCCTCGGCTGATCCCGTGCTTCCACTTAGGCGGAAACACCCGGGATGCCGGAATATGGGGCTAAAGGCCTATTGGGCCTGTTGGCGTAGTTATGGACGTCCGTGGCCTCCTTCTGGGCGTGCAGTCGTGCCGGACTCATGAATCCTCTGCCGGGCTGTTATAGCTCTTCAGGGGATTCATGAGTGCCCTAACGTCCTGGTACATCCTTCCGGTGACCACAGTCCGATTCACGGTGAAATGGTCATGCCGGTCACTCATACCATTACTCCAACACAGCGTTGTGAGTAGGGGTAAGGGCATGAGTGTGCCCTAATGTCCCACTTCTTCCGTTCCGTTCCGGGGTGGAAGGGAGGCCTATTGGGCCTCGATGGGCATCCACGGTAAGGTGGAGATCGTGGTTGATCTGCGTCGCTGGACGTGGTATCGGATCGTAGTTGTACGCGATCTGCGGAGGCTTGCATCCTCCGAAGGTCCTTCTGCCGGAGGGACAGGCCGGTGGAGCGAAGCGGATCGCGCCGCGCAGCACCGTCCCGTCGCTTTTCGTACGACGGATTCCGCCGGAGTTATGCTGCCGAGGCCTATTGGGCTCTCGTGCTGACTTCAAGTGGAGGTCAGTCAGCTATTACTCCGATTCCCGGGGTGTCCATGGGTCTGTTGGCAAACACGTTGCTGAAGATTGCAGTAGCTTCTTCGGGAACATGTTAGCGGAATCCTCTTGGGTTGAGTTCCGGAAATTAGTCATACGGGTTCCCTGACCGAGGGGGTTTTTCGTCCTAGGTCGGCGTAATCCGTACTCCGTTAAAGGTTCGAGTCGTGCGGATCGGGTTGTCAGGAGATATGGCTTCCTGTACCACGCGGTCCGCATTCGGTTGAGGGATGGGAGCCTATTGGGCTCGGGGGTTAGAGTTATGGAACTGTCGGTCCACCGGGTCCTTCTGCCGGCTGGGTTCGGGCAGGGGTGCCCAGCAAGTCATGCTGGGAGCCCCTGGACAACCTCCTTACGTGCGAAGGGTCCGATACTGAGGCTGTCACCAGGGCCTTGCTGATATAGGACGTTTTCGCTGCCCATATCCACGAGGTCCCGGCTGGTAAGGTTCGAGGGTAAGAGCCTATTGGGCTCTACGGTCCAAGTTACGGAACTAATCAGCCGGGAGTCCTCTGTCGGAGGGACCTGAACAGGGACAACTGTGTTGTGCGCAGTTGTGCTTGTCCAGTCGCTATTCGTACGATTCGTCCCGATATGACGTTCCATGGTTCACGCTTTCTTCCAGGGTCAGCCTCCAGGATCCTTCTGCCGGAGGGGCTGACGAGAGATGAACTGTGTTGTCACAGTTCACCGCTAGCCAGCCGCTATTCGTGCGATTCATCCCGGTGAACTGAGGTTTTCTTCGGGTTCGACCCTTCTAGTCCGAGGGTCGGAGGGTCGGACATCGGGGTATCCCTATTGGGGTCTACTCCCTAAGTCAATGGTGGGTCGGGATTCTACCACGCCCTATGATGTTCTCTTTTAGCTCCGGGGATAGCAGGTCGGCGGAGTCGCTGATCCAGCTGGAGCCAGCTAACCGTCGGGGGTCGGCTAACCCTTTAGTTCGGTTGCATCCCCTCGCTATTTGGCTCGGTTCGCCTCCTGTCATTGTCGCCGGAGACCGGAACATTCCGTCCGGTTCATCCAGGGGAAGCCTGGGGAGACGTCCGGTACGGTTCGAGGTTGAACTCGTACTTATCGGGTCTATCCGAGGGATCCATCCGAGGCTCGATTCCAGAGTCTTCTGCCGGAGTGGATTATCCGTGCAGAGCAGAAGGTCATCCTGATCTGCGCGGAGAAACCGCCTTTCGTGCGAAGGTCCGGACTAACGTGGTTTAGGAGGCTTCTCTTCCAGAACTACGGTAGTCCGAGGGTTGCCGGTTCGGTTGTCCTCTACTGACGACGAGGTCTGAGTTTCTGCCTTGGTCGTCCGCAGGGGATCAGGCTCCGCTAACTCGTGGCAGCCTATTGGGCACCTTCCCTGGAACCTATTGAGTTCACGGGGAAGCTATCGACGGTTCCTGTGCCATGTCCGACTTTGCTTCAAACCGTCCATTTCCGGAGGGTGAAGTGAGGTCCGTGTTTTGGTGGTCCTGGCCAGAGCGGTCAGGTTCCCTGTCGGCCAAACCGACTCTGGCCAGGGCCTAAAGATTCATCAGGCCTAGCTGGGCACTTGCCTCGGAACCTATTGGGTTCACAAGGTAGTTGTTAAGCCTTTCATGAGGTTAAGTCCGGTTAGGTCCACTTCTTTTGGACTCTGTCTTTCGATCCGAGGTATTTCCGTTCCCGCGATGTAGGTGATATCGCTTCCCGCGTCGGAGGGACGGAACTTTAGAATGTTCATCCACAGGTGGAGGCCTATTGGGCCTCATACCCCGGAGCCTTTAGGGTCCGGTGAGGTATCGAGCAATCTGCTCGGATCGAAGACGGTTCGCATTCTGCTTCCGCTGCCGTTGTTCAGCAATGGATTGGAGCTATGTAAGATATAGGAACGGGAGTTCCTATATGATGCCGAAGTCTGGATCCTTCCGCAGATGGAGGCCTATTGGGCCTCATACCCCGGAGCCTTTAGGGTCCGGTGAGGTATCGAGCAATCTGCTCGGATCGAAAGACAGGTTGGTCAGTCGTGGTTAGATGCGGTCTGCAGGTTGCCTTCCTCGCTGAGATCACCACGGACAGCCGTACTTGTGGCTGACTCTGTAACTTTTAATGGTAGCAGATGTGGTTGGGACTGCGATCTGCAGGAGGATAAGGTCGTGGTTAAGGCTATGATCTGCGGGGTGATGAAGGTTGGCTCGGTGAAAGGTATGCTCCGGGCCGTTTGGACGTAATACAAGGTCAGGTCTACCGCCGTATCCCTTATTGAGGGTCCGGTTTAGGTAGCTAATCGTGGTTAATGCGATCTGCACTGCCCTTGGACCGTGTCCTTATTGAGGTGCGGCCTGGTAGCAGATGTGGTTTAACGAACTGTAAGGTGGTTGGCCAACGATCTGTGGCTCCACAAGCTAGGTTCCATCTATGGGATACGTCTCTATTGGAGACGTCGTCATGTCCATTTGACCGGTTTTACGGTTAGCCTAACCCTATTGGGGTCCAGCTACCGGTCTCTTTTATTCCAAGTCCACGTTGACCGGGGCTCCACCACCGAAGTGGGAGCCTTCCGAGTCATCGTCCTTATCCCGTTCCCGTCGGCCTGGGTGGTTCGAGGATGTAGCCTCCTGGGTACAGGTTGACTGCGATTCCGAGGCTTCCTGTCCGGGCTTTTCAGCTTTCGTTCGACGGGCTTCGCGTCTTCGGCGGTTCCTGCCCGAGGATGATGAACCTGGCCACATGTTGTACCGGTAGGATGACTTGCCCTCGGGCATCGGTGGTGATGTGAACCCGGGTGGCAAGTGGCGATGGGTCCGGCACCATTCCGAGAGGGTCGAGGCTTCATCGACATCCTTTTCTTCGTCCGGATGGTACTGGTATTCCTTGTACCATCGCTCTGCCGTCAGCAAGAAGTCACGCAGCCATAATCCCACCACTGTGTCTCGCATCGGCGCGCTCAGCTGAGCCACCGCCGTCCGAAGTCGGGGCGGAATGTTGTTATTCCGGTACGCGCAGTACAGGGTGTAGTGGCTGTGATGGTGGCCGAGTCGGGCCGCGAAGATCAGTCGCAAAGCTGTCTGGAAGGCCAACGGAGCGTCTCCCCGGGCTTCTGGTTCGATGTTGCCAAGGTATTCGGGCAAACCCTGGGCCGCTCTGGCTGCAGTGATCACCATGGCTGCTTGTGCCTCGGTGAGTACGAACTGCGCCACCCATTCCGTATGGTCCGTGATCTCCCGTTCCGAAGAGAACAACGGGAGCTGGCTCAGCTGAGACCAATCCAGGTGGTCAAGTGGCAATCCCAAAGTCGCTGGGTCGGTTGTGCTAGGCAAACCGTTCGTCCGGTAGTATGGGAATCCGATGCCATAGGACAGCCGATCATTCATCTCGAAGTCCTCGGACCATTGCCGATGTTCGAACATCTGTTGGTATCCGGAATGGTCGAGGAAGATCCGAAGGTCATTGACCAGGTGCCAGATCTGGTTTCGTCGATCCTCCCGGTACTGCATAGTGCCCATGATGTAGTTCGTCCGTTCCGTCGGGTGTGGTATTTCCACTGCAATGCCCTGTCGGCGTGCGTGATCGTACCGAGGGTCATGCTGACTAGGCACTACCGGTTCCGGGTCTGGTAATGGACGCTGTTGCACTGGCAGCTCGTCCAGCTGCTCCAAAGGTGGGGGTGGTCGCAGGGCTGGGTGTCGAGCCGTCTGGTGTCGGGCCACAGGCTGAGTGAAGTTACGCCGGGACTTACTATTGGAGTCCACGACGAGCCCGGTATCCTCCGAACCGGATCGCTTGCCGGGGGAGGGTCGGGTCCGATCCTTCGAAGGCTGTTCATCTGGCCTATGTTGAGCCTCCAGCTTGTGTCGCAGGTCTCTTCCCAGCCTATGACGCAGGTCACCGGGTGTCAAAGTCCGACACACTCTGGGTTCTGCGGTTAGACGGAGTGGACCCTGTTGGGGTCACTGCTGCCGTCGCTGGTGGTTCTGCCGATCGAACCACTGGTTGGGCCGGGGCTGCGAGGGTGCGCTGTCCATTTGCTGGAGTGAGCCACCTTCTTGTGGGGCTACCAGCTGCTGTTCCACCTGGCTCCGCTGAATTGCCGGCAGAGCCTCCGTTTGTTGGGGGTCGAGGATTTGGGCCTTATATTGTCGGCCGTCAGGTCCGGTGAGTGTTACCGTCAATCCGGTAAGTGGGGCGGGCCGACCTGGAACGCATCCGCAGGCTAGACGTTTTAGGGTCCGATCCGGATTCAGCACGTCCATGTCAAGAGGTGCTGAGGCTCATCCGGGAACCTTTTGGGTTCCGCCATGAGCCTAGCCTGTGAAGTCGCCGGCTACGCCTAAGATTGGATTCTTGTTCTCCTTCGGGCGTGTCCGTTTGTCGTGCTCACGCTGGGCCTTAGCGATCCGTCGGTCGGCTGCCGCTACTTCTCGGCGGTCATCTTCGCGCTCCTGCTCCCGTCGTTGTTCACGGGCATGGACCAATCGGGCGTTGTCCGGGACTGCTGGGGTATTATCCCAGCCGGGCTCGTGGGTACGTCTGCGGTAACGTTGCATGTCCCACATGTAGAGCAGTTGTCGACCGTCCAACTCATCAAGGATGCGGCTGTTATGGACGGCGTGCATGTAGGCACTCAAGTTCCCGGTGACGACCTGGACGTACAGGGCATTGGCCTGGTCCCGTCGTGTGACTCTGTGATCCCCGGCTTGTCTGTCCAAGTGTCGTAACAGGCATTCTGCGCAGGGTTGGCGTGTCCGAGGAGAGTTGTTATTGGCCTTGCACGCCTGGCAATCCGGGTCGTAGGCTTCCGTTCGGGGCTGGGAAGGCTATGGTCAAAACACTTAACTTAATATTGTTAAGTTATTTTTGTTTTTAAACCTTTTGGGTCATTACGTAAACCTATTGGGTTAAACGTTCTATGGTTAGATGTAAGCTTAAACGGTCGGGTACGGTCAGGTCTTGTCCGATCCTTTTCTTTCTCGCCTATTGGGCAAGAAAAGCATCCCCGTTACGGAGGTTATGGGGTCTCGCCTATTGGGCAAGGAACCTCCGATAATGTACTTCCGTTTAGCTCTTCTTCTTCGGCAAGTCAGCCGGGTTGGTCGACTTAGCCCGTGCTAACCGCTTCTGGGCTTCCGTTTCGGCCAAGGTGGGAACCTTCGCCGGGCTCGCCGAGCTTGCCCGCGTCTTCGGCAGGTGCTGTCCGAAGTCTTCAGGTAGGTAGAAGACGGAGAAACGCTGCCCGTGGGTCTTGTAAACCTCGCTCGATCCGAGAACTTTCTGTCGGCAGGCTTGCTCCAGGACGTACTCCAGCTCGTCGGCCAGGTAATATAGGTTACTTTCCTTTCGTCAGACCGGTCGGTACCGTGCATCTTCTAGTTGAGGGTAAGCAGACATCAGAATGAACTCGAACCGACCTATTAGGTGGTTCAAAATCTCCCGGCGAGTTAATCCTTCCGGGTGTCGATCCGTCCGCAGGCAGGCGATCACTGCGTCCCGCCATCCGAGGTAAGTCTTCGGCGCTGGGTCTTGTTCTTCCCTCGGAAAGACGTAGTACGGTCGTTCCGTTTTGGTGTATACCCGGAGGATGGCACCAGTCTCGTATGCCATCCGACAGTAGATCTTCACCCTGTCGAGGCTAAGGTCGAACCAGCTTCCGTCCTTGTCGACGCGCCAATGCTTCAGCAGCTGGTAAGCCAACTCCGGGGTTGCGTAGGTTGGGCCCGACCATGACAGCGGTGACGAGTGCAGCGTGAACATGCACCCATCCAGGGTCGGTGTCGGAGATCCGAGGCTTCGGTCTGGATGCCCGCATGGTTGCCGGCTGTTTTGGCCGGGAAGCCGGATAATGATGAGCTTCGATGGGATCTCCCGAGGCAGGACTTGCGCTGTGTCT
>NW_026570608.1:0-30541 GCF_019649055.1 Paramacrobiotus metropolitanus | reverse complement strand
TACGGTTCCCGTCTTATACACCGTTCCTTTCCGCCGACATCCAGTGGAATCCGGCGTTCCATCCACAACAAATGCCGCTCCAGCAGTGCATACAAATCCGTTTGCATATTCCACCATGTGTCGCGGAAAGCGGTGACGTCATGGGCCACCACGCACGCGTTATGCTCGTCGCCGATACCGCCAACGCGGCTGTTGCACCAGACGATGCGCTCCACGGCCGCCGCAGTAACGACACACGTTTTGGCCAGGACATCGACTTCTGTTGGGAGGCGGTCATCACCAAGTTCCCAGCGACAGCGGTTGGCCACCACCTGTGTAAAAAAACGTTACGGGCTTTTTACAGCAAAGTTTCAAGAAGAACGATGTATAGCCTGACCTTTCCTGCTTAAAATTCCCTGATAGGTGTTGTCGTTTAAATTTTAACGATAAACTTTAAAAACTGGCCTCAAAATTGGTCGTGAATTGCTGAAATTATAGTAAATTTATATCAATTTATTACTTGTACTGTACTACGAAATACTTCAACTGTATTTCGCCATAGTATTGTTTAACTAAACTAAATACGTAAATGGTAAGTGAATTTCTGCCCAATTTCTTTTCGGATAGAGCGACAATCTTGCACGGGAATTGACACCTGGCTAAGGAAGCCGGCAGGGGATAAAAGGTGGCAGTGGCACCTGCCGCTGGCAACTGCCACCGGCAGTGGCAGTTGCCATTGTGCGTTCTGGCAAGTGATAAAAAGTGGAAACTGGCAACTGTCAAGGTATGGCTATACCGTATAGCCTATACGTGTACATATTACTGTATGCGTTCTAGCGCAATAAAGGAGCCCATGAAACTGGCAACACTAAAATAAGTACCGTATTTCAAAACTCGCATTCGGAAAATGAGTGCTTGCAGACTGTTCATCCATCCAGATATGATGAAAATGCGATATAAAACAAAACAGAGAAATTTATCTATATGCTGAGCAGCGTCGGCTACCATATCCGCAAGCACAACAACAAGGCGCTACCGAACGTTAACAGTTCTGGACATGAGCGGCTTGTTGTCGGGCACAAACTCGCGCCATCCTTTTTCCCGGCAGTGTCTTGCTCTAGCTAGCTTGGGGCGGGTTTAAACTTGAATGCCGACGGTGACCGTACTGTAGCCGCGCGATAAGTTTGCACCACAGAGTCTGGTATACGGAAATCAACACACACGCTGCAGCACGCTCTACGTAACGTGTGCGCTGTCCGATCGGAGGCAGGCAGCGCCCGGATCTAAAAGTGGTGCAAACTTATCGCGCGGCTACAGTACTGATCTCGGCGGCGGCCGCCGCACTGCATTGACATGCGTCCCATTCATAAGTGACAATAAGCGCCTGACTTTTTGTCCAGACTCTACGTTGCATTCACCGCAGCAGTGGCTCAGTGGCCCTTGGATCATTTGATTTTTAAATTTTAATTATTCTCAATCCCAGTTTCGGGAGGTTTATACAATTGTGCAGTAAACTGTAAATACAAATGCTGTTTTAAGACGCTGCATGTATCAGCACTATTCAGCAGCTTCTTCTGCTTGAGATATTCCGCTGTTGCGCACTGGGAAAAGCACTTAACGAAGGACGCTACGACTTCCTTGGGTTCTCTTATAGTTTATGAAACATATTTGGTGCAAGCCGTGTTTATCTGCAAGTGGCAGACGTGTTCAGCATTCATTTATGGATTAGGTTCTCCATAATTATACGATTCGTGCAGTTCGCCCTTATTTCACTGCATGAACGCTAAGCTTTTGTGGTATCATGCGTTCACCATGAGGCATCAATTTAGCGGATGCCGTATAATAATGCGGTAGGTTAACCGGCTGCTTTCTGGGACACTTGGGACTTCACGCCGTTCTTGCACTCGCTGCACCAAGAGGCGTATGCACTGCTCTCTGGATTAAGAGGCGAGAGCTCAGTTGTATAAAGGCGACTTACTTCGCTCTAAATTTTTCAGATATTTTATTCAGAGATTATCGTTTGATGGTAAAACCAAGTCATTTCAAGATTCCGGGAGTTGCCACGTTTTATCGCTTGCCAGAACGTGTAGTGGCAACTGCCACTGCCGGTGGCAGTTGCCAGTGGCAGGTGCCACTGCCACCTTTTATCCCCTGCCATTGATTCGACAAGTACTATTAAGTTTGAATGGCAGATGACAGTGACCACATGCCGTTGTTTGCCAATGTGGTTTGCACACCAGTTTCCTTATGGTCTATAGAAGAAATATGGCATGAATCTCTTCAAATGGTTGCAAGAGAAAATGGGCAAACATGGGAAAAATAAGCACTCTGCATATTTAAATAACTCCTGCACTCTGCATATTTAAATAAGACTCACTAAGGTGGAATAGCGGAAACCTGGCAATTGTATTAAATTGTGAATGTATTCTTGAGATTTTCACAGACATGCACGCCACAGTTTACCAGCCGGCACAAGGAGAAGGTGAGTTACCCAACGCGGTTACGAGAAAAAACGGGCAAGAAACAAAAAATCCCTGCCCTTCCTTGAATCATCGAGCGGGCCATTCCAACCGCTTGTATCTGTACAATAAGTGCAAATCCATATTCCGATATATGATCCCTCTTTGGATGCATTATTTCTTCTGTCCCATAAAACATTCATTGATTCAGGCTGTTACACACGGTGAGCTGAGAATATTGTCATTAACTTTTCATTTTGACATTCCCGATCTCTCTAGGCATCTTCTCATGAAAGCCCGGCTAACAGAACTTCAATGAGAATACAAAAATGTCAAAGCATTTATTTTCCCTCGGTTGCTTTAATATATTATTCGATTCATAAATGGGAAATCACTTTTTAGACGTACCTAATACTTGACACTGGCGCTATATGCAGTCTACGCAGCCTGAAATGGATTCCGGCTTTTAGTTTTTTCTAGTTTTATTTAGCTGCCTTATTTTTTTTCTAAATTACATGGATTTCTAAACTTTTCTTGAGCCGTTTTTTTGAGTCTCTAAAATTGCATAGGTCTCTTAAATTTTCTTATGTTTTCCAATCTTGTCGTTATAGTTTCTTATGTTTTTTATGTACTGGTATGATTCCTATGTTTGCTCACACTGTCTTAGTTCTTCTTTTGGTTGTTTAAGTTTAAAAAGTTTTTTTAGTTTTCTTGACTATTTGATCCAGCAAGTATTTATCTCGAAAACGGACTGTCTCGGCAGCGAAACAATATTGCGATGAAATGTCTCGGGGCGTTATATCCCGTCTCTAAAACTCGACGGCAAAATTTCCGGCGGCGACATGAATTTGCGGCGAAGTGTATAATATGATCGACGTTATTACCAATGCTTGCACGCCATCATCATTATTAGCATCCTTCAAAAGATCAACATTTACGTGCCGGATGCGTGTTACTTGCGCAAGGAACAAGTTAAGGCGGTTTGTGTCAACAGCTAAAGAAGCTTGGCGGTACCAATGGCTTTTGTCGGTTTCAAGATGAAAATGTGCACAAGCGTAATATAATCCGTAGTGCTCAGGAGCCAATGAAGGCCATTTGTAAGTTAACAACGATAGTCTGTGATACTGATCACAAGAACGCAAGTCGTAGCTTTGTTCCTGTAACAGCCTAAATCAGTTTTCAGACGGGAGGTAGGTATTACTGTACTGTAGCCGCTAGATGAAATGGCACCACAGAGTCTGGTGTACGGAAAACAGCGCACACGCTGCTGTAATGTGTGCGCTGTCTGACAGGGGGCAGGCAGCGGCTGGATCTAAAAGTGGTGCCATTCCATCTAGCGGCTACAGTACATATATGCTAAACCAACCGTAAAACAAATTTGCAACAAAGACATAATACTTTGCAATAATTCTGACAACAGGGCAGGTGATATACTGCGGGAACAACTCGTTAAATTCACGAACATCATTCGGCTGTAATATCGTTAAAGTCACTGGAAACCTGGCTTGCAAGCAGATAAAAACAGCTCCATAATATAAACAGTAAAAGGCAGACTACCATAAGAACGGTAATTCAGGCTAAATCACCGTGCCGCGGTTTAGAGTCACCACAGGATGCTGTAAACCGATCGCAGAGGCAGCGCGTTTAAATGACTGTTGCGATTTCGATTGTCCAGAAATACTCTCTTGTCTGCGTTGGGGCGGCTGTATTTTGAGCAGAGAAGCGATTTCCTTACGACAATCCCGGCTCAGAAAAAAGAAAGTTGCCTGCGCAAACAAAAAACCGTCAAGCGCTAGTACAATCTGTAAAGGGTAATAATTTACGGTTTGTACTTTGTAGTGGAAGTAAAATAGTCTCCATTTTAATCAAAAGTTTCTCTGTACTGCCGTCATCCGTCTGGGGTGTGACGTTACGGCAGTCCAGATGTTTAAATCAGGTGCAGTATATAAACACCATTTTTACCACAAGCCGGGTGACGGCAGCAGTACAGGGAAATGGTTCGAGTAGACTGGTTTTGCCCCATGGCCATATATTCATTTAGAAACACACTCTCACAGCACCTACCGGCGTCGCCAGCATACCGGCATGAAACACCAAGCGGAACCAGAGCGGCAGCAAAGGATCCGCACTGGCGCTCACACCACGGATGGTCTTCAGCACCGGGAAGATAAGGAACGCCGCGGTGTGCAACGTGGCGTTGATGAATAGAATTTGGGCCAACCGGAATCGGTCTCGCCGGAAATTTCTCCCTTGTACAACTATAGCAGCATCCGTCACCTGATGTTTCTTTAACCGCTGTTTTAGCAGCATGAAGGCGATTATCACATACAGTACTCCAGTAAGCGCCAGAGGGACATACGTCCCAAAAATCTGTTTCAGCGTGAAGTGTACACTGGGCATTGCACGGCACTGCCGCGGTGGCGGGAGCTCCAGTGGGATAACCAGATCAGGTTGGATGTACATGTAGATATGGCATAAAATCGCAATCAACCAACTTACAACGATCTGGGTGAGTTGGAACTGCTTGGATGTCCAGCGCCGGTACTGCAGCAACGAGGTGGTCTTGACGGCCAAGAAACGGTTCAAGGCCCATCCGAATAGACCCCACATGGACACCACCACCGTCCCCAGATGCAGAAATGTCTGATGCAAACAAAAGGCTTTGCTGGAGAGCGCAGAGTTGCTGCCAGATTCATCCATGTAGAGGGCGACAGTGATAGTCGGCAGATGGAAACCAATCAGCTGTATCTCCGCGATGGCCTGATTAATGATGAGGAAGCGCGAGCCCTGGAAGAGAGCTGGCTGCCGGATAAGGAGCAGAAAAAGAAGGCAAAAAAGCGCACTACCAATGATACAAACGACTAAGCTCACAACAAGAAGCGCCATAAGCTCTAAACGATAAGGAGGAAGCAGAAATTCTCGCTGCTGAATCGAGTTTGTCACGTTCCGAAACGTTACGTTGCTTACTGTGGAAATAATGTCAACGCCGAGCACCATTTTTAAAATTTCCAGTTTAGCTGAAAATGAATGAAATTGGCGTTGAGAAAATTTTCAACATTGCTTCACAGTCATCCGAGTTAGCGGCTTGTACCTTTTGGCTACTGGCAATGTGTTTTAGGATGAAACGCAATACTGGGGGGAAGAGGCGGACACGTGCGTTGCAGGAGGTTTTTCTGCCTAATCCTTTTCCACCCGCCTCTTCATTTCATCTAAACAACTTATACTGCGTCAATTTCGTTTGCAGATCAGTACAGTCGGCAGTGTTAATCAGTGCAGATTTGTGCAGGGTTAAGCAGCAAAATGTCATCTGTTTTGATGGATGATATGCGCTATACATGTACTACAGTGTGTATTGTTTATCCGGCACCTTTTTCTGCCCTGCCCAACAATATGTCTTTAACCGAAAGAGCTGACGTGAGAATTTTGCCGATTTTTTGGCAAAGAACAGCTGAAATAATAAAGAATCAGGTAGAAAAGGATGGGTGCAACGGCAGTGACGAAGCAGCGACACCGCGGACGCTTCAGCGCTATATCCGCGGCTTTAAATTTCTTCTTCAAACAGAAAAAGAAACAAATACTGTATTGTCCAGTTAGAATACACACCCCTTTATTTAACCGTGCTGTTTGATGAAATAATGTGTTAAAAATTCTATTACGTATCTGTATTAGAAGGTTGCACCGATGGGTGCATTTTGTTGACTCATTTAAATTATTTTCTTTGGGGCACGCCCTATTGGTCCTCAAAGATGAAATTTGAAGTATATATTACGACAGCATACCAGAGTTTGTCTAAGGGATTGACCCGGAAAAATGTGTCCTGCTGGTTAATGCAGCCTGTTCTGCAAATTTTGGCTGTTGTTGCTTACTTAATTAAGTACAAGCCGTCTTTGGTTGTTCTTGAACCTTGTTGTTTAATATTCAGTGCTTATCCAGAGGGTCAGGTCAGCGTGTAGGCAGATATAATATTTGTTAATAATCTTGTCGGCTGTTGTTTACGGTTAGCAGAGCTCGTACGTACATAATTTCATTCTTGACAAAAGTGCCACTCCGGCGATATACCGGTAACCCATATGCGCGTGTGCAGAAAACTGTATTCCGGCACCAGTGATTTCGTATGCTAGAGGCATGGTTGCAGACATACCAATTTCGCACTAATTAGGTAAGTCTCTCTATTTTTTAAAATGAGAAATTATCTCTTCCAATGTACTCGTACTACTGTACAGTTTGTACTCATGTAACTCAACCGAGGGTTTGTGAATGCACACCTACACAGTGGTTATCTGGAAAACTTCGCTCTTAACACACACACAGAATGCAGTACCGCGCTTATTGCCTATTGGCTAGCAACTGGCCAGCTATTCTAAATGTTCATCATTACCGGTATTTCGAGTTTGCTCGTCAGGTGAATTCCGGTGCTAAGTGTGCTCAGCCGATATGTTTTATGTACGATTGTTTAAGTTATGGACGCAAATCCCCTTTAACTTTAATTAGCCTATCATAGTCCTCTATATCAGTGATTATGCATACCTTTATACAGAAAAACAGTACTCAATAAGCACCATGTGCTTTAACAGCTTTTACACGGTATGCGCGGTATATAACAGCAGCCAAATGAAAGATAATTGTTGCTGCACTGCACAAAATTGATTAACGTGTTAGAGACCGTACGTACTCCGGAAAATACGAGGGTGAAAACCACGTGCAAAATGAACATCGCTGCGGCAGTCTCTAAGAAATACTGCACGGCCAATGTCGTACTTCGTTATCGTAATCTACTGCGGGATGCATTATGCTTTATATTTTTTATCTCGTGACTATTTCTAAATCGTTTCGCAACAATTACAGTAATCTATTACAGCATTGCCTTGCAGGTCAAACCGATAAGCCTTTGTACAGCGTTATCGCTTGCGGAATTGTTCGTTGTCGATGGAGTAATTTTAACCGAGTTAACAGCACCAAATATATGAGTGGGCATTCTCACTTGAATCTGCATTTTAACAAATTTTAGTTCTAATCGTTCGTTTTAATTCACTCAGCGGCGGTCAAAATCTATAGTTTCTTTATACAACCGAAAAGTTGCTGCAGCGCACGGCGGGATGGGTTGGCATAATATAAAGATTCGCTTGGATTTCCGCTTAACCCTTAAAATCAGTAGTTGACACTCATCAAAGTGACGATCCAGTATAATTTTGATATTTGCTAACATTTTGTAGTTTTGGCTAATGGCTGACCTTAACATTATCTTTATATGGGTTGCCACTGCGTACTATTAACGATTTGCGGATATAATATCGTAGCATCTGCAGATGGATTATCACAAGAGGACAAGTTATGGTATTCTGTCTGATGGTGCTGTTGACCTCACAGGATCAACTGCAAAGCCACGGGGCGCACATCGCGAAAGCTGGATGCAATTATGACTCATAATTCTTATTATTAAAGCTCAGCAATGTGAACGCTGGTCATTTTCGCATCTTGATGAGGCAGATGTCGTGCTCCTTGTTGAACGTACGACATCTGCCTTCTGAAGACGCAAAGGTGAACTAGGTGCACCGGTGCATTGCCGCGCCACATTATAGCGTCGCCACTTCGCCAAGCATAGGAATACACTTTAGCTTTTCCTCTCTCGTCTGACTAATCGCTATGTATCTGTACAAAAGGTATTGATTACCATACAGAAGTTATCGATCGCAGGATATACGGACGTAAACGTATAGGTAGAACACGGGCACTATCATAGTAATGGTCTTCACACTAAAGATAGCCGCTTGGGTAAACAAATTAAAATGAAAGTTACTTGTCATTAACAAGATGCCGCACAAGAAATTAAAAATGTTAAAATGTTGCTTAATAAAGAACTTACTAGCGGGTGTAACGTGTGTCGCACCATTCCCCCAGTAACATGATCCCTGACGCACCTTACTGTAACTGCGCAAAGAAATTGCAAGACTCAGGGATTAAAATAGTTGAAATTTAAAAATACACACTTCCGTCAGACCCCAGGGGGGTTCCCTCGCACCCCCGGGGTACTGTGGTAGGGGCCTAGTGTTCTGGTTAAGTAGCCACGTATACAGATATGTTATCTTGTGCAAGTAACCTTATACTTACGATACACGAAGAAAACTTCGCACATAGCGCGAAGACGACAAGCTACAGTATTTCCGAAAATAACGCTTAAGGTATTATTTTTATGTGGTTTCGGAATTTGGCTTTAAGAACTACAAAAAAACAACGAGTATTTTGGACCGCTTGTATCACAGTTAAATAAATGCACAGATCCATGCAGGTTCACGTGAAACGAATCGGTTACTGATGGTACTATACAGAAAAATCTAAGGCATGTTCTAATTTTCAGTAGGAGAGCGATGAGCCAATTTATATTACTGTAGTTTGGGCGTCTTTAGTGCACGATGACCACAGTAACAAAATGTTGCATAGAATGGTATCAGTTTCGCGCGAAGCGCGAAGCCAACGGCAGATTTTGCCTTAAAAAACGAAGAACTTTCATTAAAAATACTGACTTAATTGGAATTGTTTTATTCGGCAGATTCTCTCTGACGTTTTCTTAACGAATTTCAACTGTTTTAATGTTGCACATTTGAGACTTTAAAAATACACAAAACACATTTAATAATATCTGTACACAAACTGTGTAATAACACACACTATTTCAACCTATGGCAAGACTACTAGATCTGGCCGCTGACTGCCCCCAGCCAGACAGAGAACATCTAACGTAGAATTTGCAGCGTGTGCGACGATTTCGGTATATACCAGACTTTGTGGTGCAATCATATCCCGCGGCTACAGTAGTTGGCCGTCCGGTCAGCGATAATTCACTTGTGCTTCGCAGCTGCTTATTAGTGCGACTAGCCACAGTTGACTGCTAGGTTAACCGAATATTTACAATTCAATCAGGTCAACGTAGTGACAGTGAACCATGATATCGAACAACATCCCCGGACGAGACAGTTCTTGAAATATTTTTTAAGTACTCTAGAAGCTGCGGATTTTCCAGTGCCATAAAAATTACAAAGTTAAACATTACGAAAATGTTTATCGGTTAAGGACAGACAGTTGCATACCTTGAAATACGGTTGCTGTAATAACTTAAAGTAATGAGATATTTTACACCTAACCGAAGTTGCAAACATGAACTCGTTTAAATGATAAAGCCATAATTAAATCGAAACATGTGATCAGGTTTTGTACACGACTAAAACACAGCAAAATGATTACGTTGGGGATTACGTCACAAAGGAATAATTAACGCCGCCTCCGAGGTTTTTTGTTGTATGACCTCCTCCACAGAATCCCTTGTATCAGCGGTATTCTCAGCAGTTTTTGCCTTACTATCCACGTCCCGGCACGGGTTCATGGTGAACCCGCACTGGGAACACGTCGCGCATTCGCTGTTTTTGACGCCGGTCGTCTCTTTGCCCAAACTATCGCTCACTGCAGCAGACTTTGTCGTAACGGCGTCAAGGGTTAATTCCGTCATCTGCTGTTTCTCCCCGATGTCGTCAAATAACCAGCAGAACTGCATAAATAAATATACCAGCTGGACGTTCGCCAATATCTGCAATTGCAGACTCTCGGGAAAAAGGAATTCGGTCAACGGAAACGACAAAAACATCCAGCAGCCAACACAGCGAAGGATAACCAGACTGTCCAGTACTGCGTTTCCCAGTTGGTAACATGCGCAGGAATGCACCCTGCCGATCAGACAGTCCTCGTTAGAATTACTGACGGTAAGACCACGAGCCGATGTTCAGCACATGATTATGTAATACTTGTACCGCTTCTTTTCTTATTATTCAGTTTTTGAGTTTAAGACTCAAATACAACCTAAGAGAAATCTAGAACAAGTCTACAGGTCAGATACTGCTGACTACAAATTTTGCATTATTTAAAAAAGAGGCTTGAAACCGCAGATTTACCACACCGTTCAGTACTGTGCTCCACAGTGTTGTCATTGAAGAAGCACTCCTTCAGGTAGCCGAGAAAACGCCAACCATAGCGACCAACAGTAAAAATCACCACTACCAGGACACCCACGAAATAAACGGCAAGGCATTCGATCCCCAGGATGACTTCCACAAACTGTAAGAAGAACCGGGATGTAAACTCGGATTGAGTTCTGGCAGACAAAAGTGAGCTTACATTCTCCTTCCAGGGTGTCATCATCGCATCGATGTAATTCAATCCCTGTAAAACAAACATCCTGTTGCAGATGCAACTCCAAAACCAATACAGGGAAGAACTAGGCTTTGCGCAAAATGCGCAACGAACAAATTTTCGTATGTCTCATTCAAATAATGTGCAGTTGAATTGGAGAATAATTTATTTTTTTTTCTTTCCAGGCCGTGAGTGGACAGCGGTGAACCAGCGATAAAACGAGGGCGCGCTAGTACTGAATACCGTTGTATGGCTGCCGCAGTGGTTAGGCCCGATTCCCGCAGTCCAGAAGATCGATTTCAGCGGGAGCGTTTTAAACCAAGGAAACGCCAAAAGCACCGTGTATAGGTTAACTACGGCGACCATGCAGCCGAGCGTAAACATCGCACATTTCCCGCAGAACAGGTAGCAAAAGCGCTTCGGTGGCACGACTTCCGGCTCCGCAATAGAGACACATTCCATGGGAGAATTTACGAATAGTGCTCGATGAGTCTGCGTGTTCGTGTCAATCCACAACCTGGAAAAATGTGAGTAAACACAACCTTAAAAGTTAACTGAAACTTGACCTGCACGAAAAGAGCAAACGCTAATCATAAGTACCGCAGCTTCTTATAAATTATAGCCCAGTACGGTTTATCCATCCACAGTCCGCACAATCTCCCGATACAATTAACTGTCAACAAACATATTGCAAAGACACAAAAGGGAAACACAGCGTCTGTTCCCACAGCGTTGGCCACGATCGCTAGCACGGCTGCCGCTAGGAGGACGGCCGGTAATGCACAAACCAGCAACCACAACGCTGCAGTGCAGCTTAATCCAAAAAGCAACAGAACATAGCGCAACACCGTCCCAATGCACGATGGTATGTCGTATCCGGTGTAACAGAACACTGCGGTGAGCTGTTGACAGTGACGAAAGTGAATCTGCCAGACCGGACGTTCCCAGCACGCGTTGACGTACAGCGAACAGCACACAATCGCCGCCAGAATGCCGCTGGCGCCGACGGTGGCCAACGTGCCGATGTAGCCCACAACGGCTCGGATTGGGATAGCCGTGCTGGAGGTGGCGTTTGCTGATGTTATAGTTGAAGCGGAAGGGTATTTCCATGCCGACATCACTCTGTCCCATGGGCAGCCGCTCATATCCTACCGAAAACAAAATACCTAATCGGCCCGCTAGTAATACGTAAAACCCAACACAGGCTGCCACATAGGTATGTATGAATACAGTGCGTAAGTTTTCCGCGGTATTTTGTGGCGCGCCAAATATGGCAAGAAACCTTTTAAAACATAATTTGGATTTTCAGATTCACCGAGAAACTAAATAATTTTAAGCAACAAATTCAGCTATAACGCTGCAAAAAAGAGTTGTTGGCACGTTTGTAACATAGATAGGTATGGAATCGTACGGATGTACACGACACGCCGTGGTTATGCTGTTTAATGAGCTGTAATATGGTCAGCATCAAATAACTGGCGATAATGATTTTATTCTCCAAGCAATTAATTAGAAATCACATAAAATTTTTATATACTAGGAAGAAGTTCTTCAGTAACTAGTATCTACGAGTTTCTGTGAAAAGAAGTTTACTACTGAAATTAGATAGTAATGATAATATTATTAAAATGCCTCTTACACTGCCAAAAAACTCCATCGCTCTGTCCAGTCCCATTGGAGCGTTGGGATCCACTCGATTACTTTGCCACTGCGGAAAAGAGCGCATTCCAAATTTCATGGAGATTTGGATGGCGAACCACAGAACGACGAGAGCTTCCGTAATAATTTCTTGGCCCGCCCACGAGCCACCTTTGTGGAGGTAATAGCGGAGGGTTCGTTTGGCCATAGTGAAGGGAGAAAACACCCAATAAATCTTTCGAAAATTACTAGCAAAAGGTCACAAAAATAACTAGAGCTTGGCGCTGCTCCCTTTCCAAATGCGATAACTGAATAACCGTCGCTGATCTGCAGTTTTGTAGAAAGCCATTTACAGCATTCAAGGTCGGATTACAACGCAATTTTGGGAATACTTTATGTAAAGTCTTTTTCTATCCAACAAACGACGTGTTGGGAAAAAGGAATATGATGCCGTTGACAAGCATTTGCAATTTTTGATAGCTCGGTCTGCAGCAGCTTATTAAAGCGCTCCTCGGATGCCGTCAGCTCTCCTACAGCAAACTATATGGTGTCTCGATTTATATGATGAGTACACAGAAAGCTCTTAGCTCAACTGCGTTTGTTGTAATATAATGCTGTTTCGAGGTTTGTGTACGTCAGCATTTTTACATGTGGTACACTTATACTAAGTTGACAACCATGATGTCTTCCGCTGACGGCGTAGGCTGCAAAGATCACCAGGACGTGCGAGAACTGCAAGTTACAGTATCAATTGACTCTGCTCACAATGCTGAAGCAAAATTCACATTCTTTGAAGAATGACAGTAATGCCTTAATTAACCCTTGGCAAAATGCCTCGCGCAAGTAACCCATCTGAAACTGCATTCGTACGTCTTGTACCAGTATGAAAGTATTAAACAGTCCTGCTCCACCACATGCGGGCAGTTGCACAAAATAAATTTAAAATATAAGAGTTAAGGAGATTTTGTTACTGCCCGCGTGTGGCGGAGCAGGGCTGTAATTATAACACACTGTCCACTGAACAGCCTTCATAGTGCGTCGGCCGCACCGCGGCATTTATTGTTGACGATTTTTATCAATGCTGATTGCTGTACAAAATAATTTAAGGCAACTTACAGTTGTAGCTACTGGAGAAGGCCACAAGCCCGATGTCAGTCTGTCACTACAAATTTCGGGTAGGGTCAAGTTTGATGTGCGACCGTTGTACTTACATGAAATATACATATATCTGTATTCTGTACTGTCTCTGTTTCTCGCGTTCTTCGTTTTAGTTCATCCTAACAACTTCTGGTTCCTTTTTCTCTTCGAGATACGATTCCTGCTTTCTTGAGTTTAGTTACGATTCTAACGAGCTGCGATACAGAAACAACAAAAGAAACAAGTAGCGATTTACCGTTCAGTACTACTTAATACGTACTTTAGTGACGGTCACAAGTTAGACCACTGAGTAAGTAAGTTTACCGGAAAAATGCGCAGTGGATACACCTGCACTGCACGGGCAAAATTCACGGGTTGAATCCCATTTTACTTTTCGCATTTCAGACAGCAAATGCCCATGTAATTTTAACTACTTGTTGACCTATATCTTCCTTATCACCAGAACTGTGAAAATCATCACCACTTCTACGCCCGTCTTGTAAACATATCCGCATATATGTTCCGTAAATGCGCGCGGCTTTTCCAATTTAATGAATTCCTTTTCAATTCGAGCTGTAAGTGTTTGGCTAAACCGTACTGAACAAAATCGCCAAACCTGAGGTCCATGAGCACTGCCACTGGGATACAAAACCGTTGGATAATTTTGTAGAAATGCAGTTCTATCCCGCCTCTGGCGGCGGAAGGGATACAGGACAAAGTGGCAGGGGATAAAAGGTGGCAGTGGCACCTGCCACTGGCAACTGCCACCGGCAGTGGCTGTTGCCTCTACGCGTTCTGGCAAGCGATAAAACGTGGCAACAGTTAAAAATTCAGAAATCAAAATACTGAAGGAACTCGTGAAAGCGTGCGTGTGCATGGTCCACGTCAAGTATGGTTAACCCTAATTATAAAAAACATTCTAAGTGCGACTTTGTACAAGGGATACCGAACCTAGAGTAGTGTTCGCTCAAGATTTGTCCAAAAAAGATAAAAAACGAAAACAAACAGAACAAAAAAAAGATTGCACACCGAGTACATCTGTAGTATTTATAGCGCAAATACAAAAAAAATTATAACCAGACGCGCTCCTTGCTTGCCAGAGTCAACCGCACAGGCTTTTTCTAGCTTTTCGTTGTCTTACAGTCTGTTGGGCGTAATTGAAGCCTTGGAGGACTTTAACCCGGCGTTTGGCGCATCAATGCGGCCACCGTCACATCCGCCCCATCCATCAATGGACAAAGGCGCTAGCAGTTCGGCTTGCACTGCGTCCGCCGTGGCATTGGAGTCTGACGGACTCCCTGACACTTCGGCCGCCCGACACTTCGGCCGCCTGACAATTCGGCCGCCCGTTTAACTCGGGCGTAAGAAAACATATGAATCCAAAGAAAAACAAAAAAATCTAAAACGACCTAAGAAAACCAAAAAACCTAAGTAACCTGCGAAAACCTAAGAAGCCTAAGAAAAACATAAAAAATATCAGGCAGCCGAGGTGTCG
Source organism: Paramacrobiotus metropolitanus (assembly GCF_019649055.1). NCBI lineage: Eukaryota > Metazoa > Tardigrada > Eutardigrada > Parachela > Macrobiotidae > Paramacrobiotus > Paramacrobiotus metropolitanus. The sequence continues at coordinate 15,655 of NW_026570608.1, read as the reverse complement.
TGCAGCAGAAGTGTCATGCGGCCGAAAAGTCATGCGGCCGAAATGGCAAGATGCCGTCTGAATAGCACAGAAAAAACATTTTTTAAGCCTTTTTAGACTTTTTATTGTTTTTTAAGGTTTCTTGCGCTTTTTGCGATCCTTAGAATTATTAGGGTTTTTAGGTTATTTTGATAGTCCGTCTCTGACTTTTATTAGTCAGAGTCAAACTCAGCCCTACAGCCGCGCGCCTGTAGCTTAGCTTTTCAGTGAGTATAATGTGTTATCCAAAGTCAAACGATTTCTGGAGGTCGCCTGCTCTTAGCTGAATGCACGAATGGAACGTTTACCGTCGCGTCGCATTACCGCGCTTCGATCGTGAGCGGCACTGATTTTGAGTGTATTCTGTGACAGTTGCGTTTGCAAAACACCGTTGCAGCACTCATTTAATACTGTATTGGAAGGCGCGGACACAAGACTCAGCTGGAGTGTGCGTCCATAGACAAGTTTTTATAGAGTCGATGTGTGAAAACACGAAAATGCTCTCCCAAGAACTTATCGTTGAATGGCAAAACTGTCTCAAGCTGATTCTGAATTTTTAACAGTTGCCACGTTTTATCGCTTGCCAGAACGCATTGTGGCAAATGCCACTGCCGGTGGCAGTTGCCAGTGGCAGGTGCCACTGCCACCTTTTATCCCCTGCCGGACAAAGTGCCCATGGGGATTGCTGCCGCAGGCCATTATTGTCGGTTACTCGTGCTTTTTACGCACATTCACGGGATTTACAGTACTTATCACTATATCGAAGGTTATGCGCTGTCTACGCAATGGACAGAAATTCAGCTGTTCTCACAGGATATACGCCCACCTTTGACGGCAAAGATACCGATAGCACACGCATATACCGTGATTCGCGGACCAAGAGCCCAAACAGCTCGGTTATTTAAATGTCATTGCAACGACGGAAAGACAGGTTGCTATTACCACAATTATGGAATTTTAGAAACAGATGCCGTTCTTGTGCCGTTCATGTGATGTAAACTATCGATACAGCACTGCTGTATGGGGCCGATACGGAAACTTCTAAGGTGACGTCATAGCGGTCAGCAGCATGATATCATAGTAAGTATAAAACCCTTACCTTAGCAGGTAATAAGACTTAACAGTTAGTCCTTCTTAGTGCGGAACCAAGGGATAGCCAAAAGTCCCGTTTTCCTCAACATAGAAGGTCTTCGCTTCGTTTCGATCGATTAACGATGGCATTTTTTAAAAACATTCGTAACTGTCTTGGATTGCATTCACTGCCATTTCGGCTCAAAGGGGCACCCAAAATTCGACCCCCACTCAAATAGTAGCGACTGGGAACGCGACCTTCACTCGACCGCCTCCTACGGCCGTTCCCGCGGGTATAACGACCTTTCTGCCGACCATCACTGCCGTTCCAGTCGACCGTCCATTCTGCCTTTTTAATCCGTTGAACATAACGTGCCGTCTCGGACGTTTCAAACAAAATTCTGTTAAAAATCCAACCATTCGTTGAAGAAAAGGTCAGGTAATCTTTTTGTCAGTCAGCAAAAAAACCTCAGCAAGTTAACGAACAGCAAGATAGTGGCCTATAAATTTTCTGACAAATATTACAGACTTTGCCCATCTAACGCGATAACGCTCATTTTTTACCGAGGCAGTATCCATTGTAAATATACAGAGGATAATTTCGCAAAAAGCTTTCAGTTTCTTTATGAACTTAGTACTTACTGCAATCATCTCCGTGCATATTTAATTTTTAGAAACGTTATGTATGAAAGCCCTTAGTTTGATCTATCATCACAAATTAATTCTAAAAAACAGAAATCCATCCAGAAAGCAGCGGGATTCTGCAAAACCGACAAGGGTAAGTGCGCAACACTATAACAAATCACAAAACACAGACCGATACCAACCACTTAGAATTTTCTAAAAAACCGCCGTCAATCCGTAATCTATCGGTGCCATGTTTGGTAAACTCTTAGATTGTATGGCCTACAAAAAATATCTGGCTTCTGGAGATTCGAGCCACTGGTTCCTCTTGTTAGCCGCGTGAACTGGAAAACAGACATCTGGATTGCTTCGCCTGGGTTCCTTCCCATGCTACAGATCCAGATTGTCTTTTCTGGAAAGTTGTTTAAGCGACGTTCTTGTATCGACATCTGCGGTGCTTCTAACACTGAGACGGACCAAATGCACAACATTCTTATACCGATAAATAATTCCGGAAAGCATACATCATTCGTTTTTCGTTCTATACTAAATTTCGATTTTTTGTTTTTACGATACTTAAAACTGGCAACACGGCATTTTGTTTTTCCCGTCAAAATACAAAAGTTGTATCTGCGCCTCATCGATTACGATGATTTATGTCAAATTTCAGATGTTAAGAAAACTGGCAATAAGAATTCCTCGTCGAAAATTTTTTACAAGTGTGAAAATGGGGCGTTTAATTTTTAAATCACTTCTGAGTGTCCCTTTCTTCGTTCTTAGAATTCGATCAATGTTGAATCATCAAGAACATATTAAAGTAGTTTTAAGCGACAAGAAGGAAAGGAAAAAATGAGAAAGAAAATTACTACGATTTTCGTTCGTGCTATAAGCATATTGCGAGATTAACCTCGGTGGCTCACAGTCCGCTTTAATAGCAGCCAAGTGTCTCTTCAAGCTTGGATTTAGAGCTGTCTTTCTTTACCTTCAACGATAACGGAATCGATAAGTGCATTATGCGCAGCGGCAGCGGACGATAAGCTGCGATAGTACCCCCAGTGGTATGCTAACTTTCTCTCGTAGGACATCCGGCCCAGAGTGCCGAGTCACCACATCTTGGGTGCTGTGTCAGCATTTCCAGAGTGCCGAGTCAGCAGTGTCCCTGAGCGAATAAAAGAGTCTGTCTCTTTATCACGCGGTATAAAGTGATAGAAACTTCCAATCACTCAAAGGCAGTGCTGACTCGGCACTCTGGAAGTGCTGACTCGGAATTCTGGATGTCCTGAGTGTCTACCGTATACAGTGATGAGCACCGAAATAAATACCATTCAGCGGACTTACAACGATCTTACTTTATGACGTTTCACATTCTTACTCTCGATGCATGCCATGATTCATGCTACAAAGTACTTCAAACGATTCCAGCGATATTACTTCAGATAAAATAATCTTACTGTGATATAAAAATGAATCCCAATAGCTTAAAATATAAGCGCAGCGGCAGCGCGAGATGCGCAAACAATCATAACAACCAATGCTGCAACCGAAAGTGACCATAGTGCAACGCCGGATAATTCTGTTATACGAGTAGTTTCACAAAATGTCCGCCTTTACCTTAATGCTTACGTTCGCATTATCGTTAGCCGTGGTCGCTGCAAAAGGTAACTCGAATATTCATTCAGTAGTTGGCAACTGTTGGATAGGTACAAAACCTAGTCACCTATTTGCTTGTTTAAGCAGCATGCAATTTACCTTGAGCGTGCTGCTTGTGGTTGTCGGCTTTGTTCTCGAGAACTAATTAGTTGATCTCTTGCAGAGCAAAGGATAACAGCCGTTTGGCTATCCAGAGACTTCGATGCCGGGCGATCCATCAATCATGCGACGGTTCACGCTGCGCTGAGAGATGCCAACGATCTGTTGGTTGATAGTCAAACAGCAATGACAAACGCTTTCGGAGAATTTAATTTGTCTATACCGGTGGAGACGATCCACACCATAACCTTCGAGATGGCCGGCTTCTCACCAATTGTCCTAGCAAACTTTCATCGTAATCTCCGACTGAACAGCACAGTCATAATGGAACCCTTGTTGTGGATCAGCGAAACATGGGCCGGACCTGCCACAGTCAGCGGACGGCTTTTTTATATGAGTCCTGGCAACTATAACGTAGCTATTCCCGCCCCTTCTGTAAATGTTACTTTTCGTTACGGTCTGAACAATGACTCAGGGCCTTTTCTCGCGACAACTACAACGATGGAAAATGGTTACTGGGTCCAGAGCCTACCGTCTGGATATTACACGGCAACAGCTAGCGCGACAGGATACATACCGAAAGTCTTCACGGTTGTCGTCTACAGCCTCGTCGGCCCCGCCCCTATGCATTCACTGATGCCTGACGTGTCTAACGATGACATTCGGATAATTCTCTTTAATTCGAGATATGCCTACATGGAGCTGGTGGTCGAAGGGCCTCTGCAGGACACCCAATACCGCACACGTGTGGAATGTCAGGGAATGAAATCAAGCGAAGATAAGCTGATTCAGAATGACTACGCTGGAACTTTTGCCGATAGTACCGTCATCACGAAGCAGCTGCCCGGCACGTACCGTATCAGTGTATACGATTGGAATAGCCGCAAGAAACAACAGATCTCGTTGTTAGCCAATTCGAATTCTGTTGTCGAACTGTACCGCGGGAAGAGCCTGTGGGCAAGGTATTATGTCCCAAATCGCGTTGGCAACACCTGGAGCGTGGCGGAGTTTAACGGAGCGAATCTAACGGTAATCAACGAAATTACGACAGAATACCACTATACTTAAACGAACGCCGATTGTTCCAGATTTAACATTCTTTCAGTAAAGTACACTTTACGTGATGCTTATTAACTTTAACGCTCTGCATTGGCTATTTTCTAGGTTGATTTTGTGCTTTTTTAATCGTTCAATCAAAATTATTTAGAGCTTTTCTCTGTGCAATGACTTAAATTAACAGGAGTATCCCCCCAAGTGCACCCCTCCCGCATGAAAAACCACCATAGTGAGTCCGTAAACAGTACTGTGTATAAATTACGTTAGTGTATAGTATGCCGTAAAGCCTGCGACAAAAGAGTCCCCGTTTTTCAATAATTTAAACTTTGCGTCTGGGATGACTTGGGCAGCTGTACGGTATTGCAGAAAAACTACTAAAGACCGGTAGGAAAACTCCGGTCCAGACGCATTCTTTATTGGTGTATTTGCAAAAGAAGGAGATAACGAACTAACAAGCAGCGTGTACATTTGGAGTGGAATATAACTCACGGAAGCGAAATCGACCAACCGAATTCCACCAGCAGACTAAGAATGCAAATTTTTCGATAACATTCTCGCACATTTAAACTGTTTTGAATCGTGTGTAAACTATGAGGACATCGGCTCCGATTTTAAAGCGCAATAAACCTGCACGAACGAACAACATGCCTATCAGAATCCTCCTTCGTAATTTTTTCGAAAATCCGTAGCGATAATTAAAATTTCCAATTTTTTCAAGAAAAACCAATAGTTGTATTTTTCCCTAGAATTGTTTCGGAAATCCATATCAGTTTTTCTAATAAATTATCGTGATAGTTTTCCGAAAACATTTTCTGGCATAAAGGATGAGAATTTAGAATGCTAGACGTCTAGAATGAAAGATACCGCCTGACGCCTAACGTCCGCACGCCATAGCTCGAGGTATACACTGAAGCTGATAGTGCGGAAAACGGAGGAGTCCGGCTTGAAATGACAGTGACACAGCCAACTAACAACCGAAATCCTCTAGATCAAGTTACGGTGAGACCCATGCATTCAGTTTCTTCAGCAGTGGTTGACAGTGATTTGTTAGATTATTTGCTGAATCGGCTTAATGTCTACAACCCTCAATAATAACCTGCACGAGGTTGTAGACATACGTTCAAGAACAGTAGTCGCAAAAAGCGACAGCCCCTTCCAACAATTCTTCACAGTATCACAATAGAAAAAACGTATGCACATTCAGTATGCACCACAAAATACTGCCCTGTGGTGGTAGATGATATTTTTTATATACTCGCACAAATTTCAGTCACCAATCTAGCGTAAGTCTCGCACACACCAAGGAAAAAATACGTACTTCTTTTTGAAATATTAAAAAAATCTGCGTTGCGGCTCATTCTGAACTATCTTCGGAAATTTATTTTTACAAACTATTTTATTGTTAGCGAATCGTTTTGTTCCGCAGCTGTTTTTTATCGCAAAAAAGCATTCCAAACGCATTGAGAAGTGGAAATACTGTAAACATTGACTATCTGACATGATTTCCCGCAAAGCCCGCCACATAGTCCAAAAATTCTCGGGATGCCACCATACACATCTTGGAGGCACCGGTACGGAAGGCTACACCCGTTGACTCCGATGTGCCGGGGTCCACATGGGACACTGTCAAATGTCCCCGGGTACACTCCACTTTGATTGGCTCGTAAAACAACGCTCGCTTCTGTCGGGTTTCGGTTTTCGCCACAATCCATGAATGCAGATCGTAGAGTATCACGCGGCAATTGAGGGTGTTGTCGCCGTCAAACACGGTCGTCATGGCGCCCTCCAGATCCAAATCAGGCGTCGGGAGATTCACTCGTCTGAGACGGCAGGTAATGTTCAACGGATTCAGAAAACAAAACGGAAGTTGAACAGGAGCGCCAGTGACGGGAGGCGGAAAGGTCGCAGTCTTACGGGGAAAGGCAGTAACGGGCAGTTGAGTAAGGGTCGTATTCCAAGTTTCTGCTGGTGGAGGGGAGGTCGAATCCCCGTTGCATGCCGAAGTCGTGGGCTGATTGTCTTATTTTCGCCCGTACGCCGGATTCAGTCCCGTCACCGAGGGAACAAAGCTGGATGGGCAGTTGACACGGTCCACGGCTCCAAATGTATGACAAATATTATAAAACTTATTCACCTAATCCGATAACGCAGAACAGTGGACATTGTTTGCCGAGGCAGTATTTAGAACGAATATAACACACAATCTACAGCGTTCCACAGGACCAATGTACTTTATGGCAATACGGATTTGTACCTTCAAGGATAACGAAATCGATAAGAGCATTATGGGCACTGTTAGCAGACGATAAGCTGCGATAGTATTCTTGTGCTATGGACGGCTTTCTCGTGTACGATATCAGTGCTTGCACCACCGTTGCAGGTTTGGAGAGTGCGGTGTGGTTGCCGGTCAAGTGTTTTAGACGGGACTGTGGCGATACAATCCTGTCGCAGATTTTGGAAATATTCTCCAGAGGGAAGGTTTAGGGTTCTAAATAACATAAAGCAAACTGCGGGTAACGGCTACCGATCACTTCGGCCGTTTTCATTTCGGCCGCGCTCATTTCGGCCAAAGCTTTTCGGCCGCCATTCACTTCGGCCGCCATTCACTTTGGCCGTCATTCTTTTCGGCCGCAACTCAGTTCGGCCACAGCACATTTCGGCGGAAATACCAAAACTTTTAACCTGCACCGCGTAACATGCTATTTCTCCTAATACGCGAAATTTTGTTCTGTTTCATTTTGTACTCGTACGCACAATTTGTTTGAGCAATTTTTTGAAGTGTAACAGTCAACATCATGTCTCTCTTTCCCGATTGTTCTGATGAACACCTCGTCGACCGTCATAAGGCCGATGATCATGGTTACGAAGTCTACAGTCAAGGGAGAGCACTGAAAATTTAACCGTACGACATTTAAGGAAATCATGAAGAAATCTTCATTTCATAAAGAAAACAAGGATAACCTAAGAACACCTATGAAAACATTAGATCAAAGAACAACTAAAAAACCTAACATACCTAAGATAACCTAAAAAAACCTAAGAAACATAAAAAAAACTTAAAAAAACCTAAGAAACCTAAGAAACCTAAGAAATTTATAAACTTAAGATATTGTGGAAAACCTAAGAAAGCCCAAGAAACCTAAGAAATTAAAAAACCTAAGAAACCTAATAAATTAAAAAACCTAAGAAACCTAAGAAATTTATAAACCTAAGAAACTTAAGAAAACATAACAAACCTAAGACAAACCTAGAAAACATGGGAAACCCAAACAAAAGCTATGATGGCCGAAACGTCCATTTGCCGAAATGAGCGTTGGCCGAATTGAGTGTTGGCCGAAGTGAGCCGCGGCCGAAGTGAACGTTGGCCGAAGTGAACCAGTGCGGCCGAAATGTAACGCGGCCGAAGTGATCGGACGCGGCGGGTAACAAATGATAATTAATCATAAGTATTTCACTAAGATGAATCGACGTCTTTGCAGCACCTGATGCTGAATAAATGCTAAGAAAACCCCCGGTCTAGGCAAAAGGAATCCAGGGTAGCGTCGAAGTAGCTCTATCCCCGCGGCATCCTGGTGATAGAGGAATAGCGGATTGTGTCCGGTCTGCCGTCGAAGTACGTGGGACAATATAGTGTCAAACTTCCATTGCATTTGTTCTCCAAGCTACAAGTTATAGCTAAAATATATTGTGAAAACTCTACTAAATGAGCAAAGTCGAGTTACCAACCTGTAATAAATTATCATTCTAGTAACTAATCCCTTTCTTGCTTACATTGATACTGGGCCTAGGAACTCTTGACAAAGTAGAGGAATCCCAACGATGTAAAGAAGGAACATTCCTGATCCATTCCTGCTGTACAAGTCTAAAATAACTGTCACTGTTCTTCAGCTAGACATCAACCAAAATGTTGAAAAGCGGAGAATGGTTATCGCTTTATATGCTTGAGCACCTTCTATTATCCACATAGTCACATGCGGTCAAAAAAAGACTGCCTTTCACTATAGCTTTCAGTGCAGACCATTTACGCTGGATAACTTATCGGATTTGTGTCCGTGCTTTAACAGGCTTTACTATACAGGCACGAATAACTTCATCAACTTTTTATCGTTTGCGCCGAGCGCAGCGAGTTGTTGCTGGTAATTATTCGTCAAAACCTGAAGCTGTGTGACTCTGTTACTCTGCGGGCGACACAATCACGCAGTAAGGGTCTGAGTTGTGAGCCACTCCTCGAATACAAAATGCTAAACCATCTTCGGCTGATTCCTCGGCAAGTTAACTGCTAGCAGCGAAAGCGTTGGCTGAAAACAGCACGATGATAGCTGTCATCGTGCTGTTTTATAAGAATTCCGCCAAGTCGCACCCGGACATTTGGGAGCGTGATATTTCGCCGCAGGACATTTTAACGCTGGCATACTTCGCTTAGGGACAATGAGCATTGGGACATTTCGGAACTGCGACGTCTGGTCGCGGACTTCGCCGCAAAAACATTCGACACGCTTAATTTTCGCAGGTTTTCCGGGTTTCTGTAGAGCTTTTCTTAGGTCTTTTAGGTTTCTTAGGTTGTTCTAAATTATTTTCAGGTTATTCTTAGGCTTGTTCTTATTTAGGTTTCCTTAGGTTATTCTTAGGTTTGTTATTCTTAGGAATTACTCAGTTTAGTAAGTTATTCATTTTGTAGGAATTATGTCTCGGCGTCTTACGAATTGTCTCACGTCATAACGTCCTGCGGATTGAATGTCCCACGACGAAGCGTCGCAAGGCGAGATGACCTTGCGGTGAAATGTCTGCGACTAAAAGTCTGCGACGAGTTGTCGGCGGCGAAATGTCGCGGTGCGATAAGAATTATGGCTACCGGCTTCCCGGTTCATAATATCACAAACCACTGGCTCTCTTCTATCAGGTCATTTCTATTCCTGTGATTTTCCGGGTTTTGGACAAGTATGAACGTGACGCTGAATGACATAAAAATGGTCATTTTGCCGAGTTAAGAAAGAAATATCGCTTTTGTATTTGAATTTATACGCGTGTTATCGATAAGAATGCCAAAAATAGTATTTGCTGTTGTTAATGAATCAGTGACACAAATACGTTTCTTGATAATCGCGAAGCGCTAAAATTAAATTCTCTTTGATAATGTCACAGATGGCACAAGGCAGCCCAACGAACAGTGTCTTTATTGGCAAACACAAATACTTGTGCTTACCGCTCTGTAAGGCGGTGCAACATAAATATATTTTTTCCCGGGATGCCAGCCAAATGTTCCAGTGCGATAATTTAAAGTAGCGAATTAATTAACAGAGGAAACTGCGGCAATTGAGAAAATGCTAAAACCTTGGTGTAATATTGGGTAACGCATCTGTTATCGGTAACGCATTTCGTGAAGACTATACCAACGTTATTTGCTAGAGGATATGACGCTTCTTAATGCACGGTCGGCAGAAGTTGGCTAATTTATAAGAGCTTTATACTGCGCTCAGTATTACCGTTATCATCTGTTGGGGATCGGATGTACTGTACGATTAATACACTTTTTACTACCGTTCTAGTTCGCTATAAGGTTTGCGCTAATACAGTACTATGAAGTTGACGGAGATATTGTATGCATTATGCCTTATTTGCACTTGTAGAAGTACAAACATACCACAAACGGAACAAAATACAAACCAAATTATTATACCATTTCTCTATTTTGTAGTAGAAAGGTACAGCCTTTCTACTACAAATCGAGATGTACAAAGTCTACCTAATAATGAAAAATTTTTGCGCAGCTTTTCAATATTTAAAAAAAACGTTGATCTTAAGGGTTTTATCAACAAATGTCGTAAAACTTGCTTCGTTTTTAGACACGATCGCTGATTGCAAAATTACAATTAGATCGACTATTTTCTGTTTGTCAAAGAAACAAGCATATGTAAGAAGAATTTATGCACTGAAGTAAATGTTTTGAATTGCTTCGTTTTGTTTTCCTCTGCTACAGCGAAAAGCACGTCAAAGCCGCATTTTTAAATATGGCTATAATTTCACACATCTGTTAGATACATCCCGCTCCTGCCCCTGTTTACAAGTTTGCGACCAAACGCTTGAATACCTTATCAGCTAACGCACACATAGTGCTACGTGCTAACATACGGACTTTATTGACTTACGGTAAACGAGTCTTATTTTCACGATTTTAATTCTGTGTGTCTCCAGCAGCGCCATCAAATCTAATCCTTATGGCCAACGTTTTCTAGGATTTATTTTACGTCGAAGTTGATAAGGTTTTTGTTATCGTATTTGCTGACCCTTCGCAGTACCTCTTACTGCATTTATGACTGCTATTGTTGTATGTTCGAAGATCTAGAGCGGTTGTAACCATAACCGTAACCGTAACTATAAAAAAGCTGTAATTAAGTAATCAATCGCCTTTTCTACATGTTTGCATTTCGAGAACTCGCTTTAACGTTTCTTTAGTTTTATAATTTATTCAGCAAGTATGCTGCACCCCTGTGAGATTATAGCAGTTGTGTGCGTTTTTCGCTACACATATGCCGACTCCACCGTACCCAGTGCTTTTGCCGATGCGGTTCCAGCCGGTAAGCGGCTAGAGTCTGTACTGCCGGAAACCGGACGCGTGTTCGGTATTTTATTTTAATTTCGTTAATATGGTCTCACGATAGGAGTAATAGATACGCACTTTAGCTGTATATTTACACCTATTTTTTAAATTCATGCTCCCATATCTGGTGTTGTTAATTTTATTTAGCTTTCACCTTAACAGTATGCGTTTTCCCCGTTTACGGTAACTATTATGGCGATTCGGTATCCTTGCTAGCGTGCGCGCATTTAGGTTGGGGACAAACCACGGGTGCCACAAAACCACAAACAAAAGTCACCTCCGCAACCTTAGATAATTTTGTCGCTGTTGAGTAAAAATCATCATTCCAGATATTAAAGATATCCAACACGTCGCGTTGATCCCAGGAGCTTCGGGAAACGGAACATTTCCGTTCAACGCATCATGTCCGGCGATGGTTTCCCGTTCAGAGTGGCATGCGCGCGATCCGATATACAATAACCAAACCGAGGTCAAAACCTTTCTACAATACCCATTGCGCTACATGGTGTACACGCAGACGCTAACCGGCACCACGGTGCACGGGACGTGTACTGATCGGGAGTCCTGCAAGAAAACCGTCAAAGCCATACAGGATGACCATATGGGCTTCTCGCCTTCATCCACCACGAAATTCGCCGATATCGCTTACAAGTAATGTCTAATCCCATCTTGCGGGGAAACAGTAATATGGTGACAGTTTTCCACATAATACAGTACATGTTCTCATCTGAATCTGGTAATTTGCTTTATTCGCCAGCCAATTCGATCATAAGTCGATACTTGCATATTTTTGGGCTGTTTTCCTGCTTTATCGAACAGTATCTGTACTGTAGCTTTTTGATCGGAATGGATGGAGCGGTATTTGAGGGTCGAGGATGGCTGCTTAAGGGCGCTTATTACAAACCGCTAAACACACAAGGAATCGGGGTGGCCTTCATTGGGACTTTTCCTGAAGCAGGTATGCACCCTTGCATGCAGAAACCAGTCTATCCACGTTATTGTGTTCTGCGCCCAGCATTTTGAACTGTTCAGAGATATTTGTGAACCTTCTTGCACAACTATAATACTCCTGCATAACACTTCAGCCTCTGTGGCGAAGAAGCCAGTTTCTGTACAGTATGCTGGGAAAAGCAATTGTTCAAAGTGTACGAAGGTGCACCTGTTCACCCAGCTGTCAATATGTCAAACCCACTGAATAACAATATTTTATTACAGGCACAAGCGTTGCACCAATGTCTTATGAAGCGATCCTAGCGGCGCACCAGCAGTTACGGTGCGCCATTTCCATGGAATATGTCGTCTCTGTCAATTACTCGGTGATTGCAGTACGTCTCAGCCCGACTGCCAGCCAGTACATTGACAATCCCGACACCTTTCCACGCAATCCTCCGTAAACCTTTGCTTGTGGATAACATTGTGGTATAATTGCTCGATGTAGGGTGATTTTCTTTGCAGAACGGCCGGACCCATGCTAACACCAGGAGAGACGGCTGTGGTGTCCATCCATTGCCTGCAGTGTCGCCTTGGTCTTCGGCATCGTTTTGGCGATTTGCGTTCGCAAGAATGCTCGTGCTTCTGCTGAACGGGTAGAAAACCTTTGCAAATACTATGACTACAGCGTAGCCCGAAGTGTAACTAACTGCCATTACTACCTACCTGAATTGCATTGAACGCAACCCTGAACAGCCAGAGCTAGCAACGCTACTAGGGTGGCGAGCTATGGCTGACTCGATGATAGCCGCACTTTTGCTGTGCCGGGCAACCATCGATCTTTGGACTATTTGCACTTCGTACTACGGTGCTATTTTCATTATCGGTAGAAACGCTTGTACGGTGCCCATCACGACTTCGTAAAGCAAACATTCATTCGCTTGTCGCTGCCCATATTTTCCTCATAAATCCACACGAGCGGTACATAAGCCAATCTTTTCAAACTGCAAAAGTCAATATTGCCACTGTTGAGAAAGCTTGGTCCTTAGCAAAGTACACAAAGGTACAGCGAAGCCAAAAACTAACGGAATGCTGAGGCAGACAGGGTTTTAGCTAAGTGTGGCTAAATCAGATATGATTTACCCCACATAATATTATGTATATTGGCAAAAGATAGTGAATAGTGTCACCGTTCAACAGTGTTTCATGCACCCAAATTATTTACTGCTGCTAATGCTTTGCCGGCCAGCATTATCAGCACGAACGCTAACCGTTCCGGCACGCGTTCCTCTGGCTTTACTCATTACTGATATTCTTAAGATAAGTGACCCGGTCCATCGTACATACACAGGAATAGCAGGAAATACGTGTGCATTGATGGGAACTTTCGAACAGTGTCGGGGATTTGGTTTTCGGCACTGGGTAACCAAATGATTTGTCTGCACTGCATAGGCATAAAATCCTTTTTCTCGGGTAGCATCGGGTTGCCGAGATGTGAGAGCAAAGAAATTCAGCAAGTTTAAATGCATTCAGGTGCACCCAAAAGTTTTATTATGAACCGATCTTATCGAATTTTGCTTGTAATTGCATGTACGCTTGCATTTCATCCGTTTCTAAAAAGAATCATCCCAGCGATACTTCAAAAGACAGGGAAGAACAAAAAGGAACTTATCTAACCTTACTAATCGATGAGGCGCCCAGCATGATTCATCATGTAACTCGCCACATGTGGCGGGTGCGGTGATTCGTTATTCACAATGTACAGCCAACTTGATCAGTTGTTGAGAAAAGTCATCGCTTTGAAATGGAAAGGGTATTGTACACTTTTCATTTCAAAGTGATGTAGTTGTAGTACGTGGTATACACTTGCTAACGGGAAGATTATGTTAAACACCATAATAAACACGCCTGCCAATGCAGAAACTGGGTAACCCTGCCAATCAGCGTCGTTGGTCCAGCCTTTTGAATAGTGCCCTGTAATAAAGATCGATAGCAATTCAGTGTACAAGCTTGTCCGGTAATTTCTGCCGGTTCAATACAGCGAAATACACAAATTTGCGTGTTACGCCAAATTCCATGCTACGGCGCGCCACGCCACACTGTTTTCATACGTAACGTGCATCTGGCTGGCTGGTGGCTTGGTGCGTGCCAGATAATTTAATGAGAATAACAGTAACTGCCTGGCGGAAGGTGGCTAAAAAACGGTCGCTGTAGTAATGGACAATCTAACTGCGGAGCGCATTTAGTCAATCTGATAAGCGCAGTGACGTGGCTATGGATTTAAACGCAAATTTCGCGCTAGCTGTACCTTTACGACAGAAATTACCGGACAGGCTTGTACACACCTGTTCTCTGTCTCAATATGTTATGTACAGAAATGCGCAATATCGTAGACTGTATTTTAACCGTGAACACTAGCTAGAAATTATTAGAACTGATTGAATCGGGAGGTTATCGGATGCTTGACAGATAAATAATACAATTTCCTTTAGGGGAAGATTCTGGACAACATGGGAAGCGACTGCCTGTATGTGTATTCGCATCGCAACAGTCTTGGTCAAGGATCATCTGGACACGTTTACAGAGCCAGAATCGTACATCGCGGGAATTATACCGGTGAAGAGGAAGCGGCAGTCAAAGTCATTGACGAAACAAAAGTGAAAAATTTGAAAGTCAGCGAACGTTCCAGGGACAGATGGGTGACACTGCTTAGCCTACAATGCCCACATCTGGTAGCGTTTCACAGAGTCAGTTTTTTCTCAACTAATACTGGCTTTTCTGTGGAAATCCTTATGGATCTTTGCGAAGGCATGAACATTATGCCTTGTTGAAGCAAATTTGACGTCTTCGCACTAGGCGGCGACTTGGAGAGGCTGTTATTCGGAGTAAAGGCCGATCATGCGCTTCTAGATCAAGGGAGCGCATTATGTTATGCACTGCAAATCGTGACTGGTGTGGAATTCTTACACGCGCGACACCTCAGGCACGGTGACTTGAAACCCGGCAATATCTTCCTGAAACACCATGCTGACCGGCATGCTGCGGTGGTAATCGGCGACCTGGACGGTCTAGAGGTAATGGGGAACAACACCGCTAGTGAGACGCACGCCGACATGAACGTTGGTGGAACGCTCAAATACATGGCACCCGAGATTATGCACATGGGAAGTCAGGAGCAGCCCCCGGCTCCGAGTCGGAAAACGGATATCTGGAGTGTCGGTTGTATTATGCATGATTTATTTGATCGTTCTAGTGGAATTCATATACGCAAGTATAAGAAGTCCGACCCTCTCCCGGGAGAAAGCGGTACGTTTACGATGGATGCAAAAACCACCCAACATCAATTTGCCGTGCGAATCATGGCTGGTTACGTTCCGTTCGTCAGTGAAGAGCTCGCACCGGCATTAGCTGATATCATCCGCCCATGTTTGAATGTGGACAACAGTAAGAGACCATCCGCTGAGGAATTACGACGCAGTGTGCTTCAATCACTGGGTCACATAGCAACACATCACGACCCAACTTCCCATGAGTCAGAAAGACGTAATTCGGAAATGCATTTGTGGACAATATTTATTACAAAATGGATTCGATGTCAGCTGTGAACGA
>NW_026570607.1:0-30675 GCF_019649055.1 Paramacrobiotus metropolitanus | reverse complement strand
TCATTCATAACAAAGGGCTCCTGGAGTTAAATAATTATTGGGAACGAGACTGACAACGGACGAGTCGAGTTGAAGGCATACACACCTATAATTAGATTTTGATGTAAAAGTATATGCATTGTCTAGCTATTTGTAGGCGAAGGGACTTACGCAAAACTGGTACATGGAGAAGATTCTGGAGTTCGATGAGTTCACAAACTCATCTGCAAGGACTGGCCGATCGCTGGACTTTAACAAGCTTAATCGCCTTCTGGACGGAACGGAGAGGTCTATCCCAAATTCATCAAGCGGAGCGCAAGGACTCATGAAATAAGCACGGTCCAGCTGCTAAAGAAATTGAGAATGGTTTATGATAAAGGCATGTTGCTTGCTTACTTTATAACACGGCCGTTTGGCACTAAAAAAAAATTGTGTTAATTAAATAGTGTCAAATCATGTTCGTTTGTCAATGTTGGCTGCAGTTCGTTATCGTTTTTGTTAACAGAATTTGTTTGATTCTTTACAAAACAACAAATGTTTGTTGTTTGGCGGATGCAATTGTGTAAGAGGCTAAAAGCCCGTTACATGCAACTTACTCTTGTGAAATTCACATTGATGTGGCTGTTGGTGTCGGCTCTAGCTACTGTTTACCAAAAAACGTAACACCGCAGCCGCCTTTCATCCGCATGCGTGGCAAGAACAAAAGCTGTCTCGAGTCAGTCTCAGTTGGTGCAAACGGGGACAAACCTGAACCACCGGTTTGGCCTCGGCTCAGTCTTAAGTGAAGAGGTGAGGGGCCAATCAACCAGAACAGGCAGCCAGACCAGCAAGGTGGGTTCGGTCTCGGCTCAGTGTCGGTCGTAGAGGGCGGAGTTAGCCAATCACAGTAGACAGCCATTCTAGCGCCTTATTTTAAGCCGTTCCACCATCCAACTGGACACACTACTGATCTCGTTTGGTTTCCGTGATGAGTTTGTTTACCTTTGCAATCAATTGGATTGTCTGGGGCGGCGCACTCGTGGGCACCGTTCACAGGTCTGGCAGGGCTCCAATTATCCGGCTTTCCTAGCCGGGGACATGGGTCGGCTGCTAGTGTCCACTGGATTCGGCTGTGCCGGTCCTTCGTTGGGCCGGGTTCGGTTGTTGTGTTGGAACCGACTAGGTACGGTCGTACATAGTTGATTATCAGATAAAGCGGTTCCTGGAGTCGTTTTCCATTTAAGCTCAATGGTGGGCTCCAAAAGGTGCAAGTGATTCGACCAAGTCAGTTTCCGTCCGTAGACTTCGGTCGATTCGCTCTAGGTCGGCTGATTCTCTCGTCGATAAAGGTCCGTCTCTCCCGTGTCCGAATATTCCGGCCAGGTCCCGGCCGACTTGTTGGATTGCGTCCGTCTAGTCGAGCACGTACGTTATCGCTGTGGAACGCACAAGAGTGATAACTGCCGTTGTCGTCGGTGTTGGGCTGCAAGGTGGTGGCGGCGTAGGTACCCGATTGTGCTCCGGGTTCGCCTCAAGGATTTCTCGGATCCTTTCGGTTGCCGACCTGAGTTATCGGTCTTCCGCGTCGGTCGGCATACCCTTATGGAAGATATCCTCGGCCAGCTTCTTGTGGGCTACCAGATATCGATTTTCTGCCTGTTCGCATCCATAGCGTTCGGTTCCAAAGGTGTTTAGTGGATGTACGCCGCTTGAGATCTTCCAACAGATCTCTTCCATCGGAGATCAGGTTGGGCGTCCGGTGCAGCCGGTCCGAATGCAGCTGGTCTGCATCGCCGTCCTAGGCGATACTAGCGAATATCTCATTGCCCTTGGAGGTGGTACTGTTAGTTATACCGTTACCGTTGAAGATCCACCTGCGTTTAGGGTGGATTCGTATTCGGCTGTTGAACTCCATTGTTCAGTACAGAGTCGCCTGTAACTGACAGTTGTCGGTTTCCGTTGTGGGCATACCGTCTTGTATGAAGGTCTCGGCTAGCTTAAAATTGGCCACAAGCTCAGGAACTTTCGCTAAGGCACCCGGTTCGTTGATTCAGTGAATGCAAGCGCAAATTTCCATCAGGACTTTTCGGCTCCGAATGACTGTCATCCATGCGTCAGTTACTCGGTCGTCGTCGGCTCCAAGTCGAAGTGCCATCGGTGCTAATGTTGGAACGCCCCTTCTTGTGAGGTCGTTCCCTGTTTGTCTGGTGTGGCAGGTTGCTGGGGGATCGTTACCGTGGGTTCGGTCTGTTGCACCTGTTGCACGGCTGCGTCGAGTAGTCGGGAATCGGCGTCCTTTGTTGACCCGCCATTCCTGGAGAGTCGTTCCGCTGTTTGTACGGCCTTATTCGACCGGTTGACTTTGATCGCCGTTTTTATTGCGGTGCGGTGTTGTTCGATTGTCGATAGAACCGTCGCCATTTCCCTTGCTCGTATCATCCATCTCGTATCCCTTATGTAGATGCCCCATCTCCGTAGTTGGTCGGTTAACTGTCGTGCACGAGGGAAGAGTTTGATTTGTTCCCTGAGCCCGCAGGCTGTTAGCTTCGCGGATCGTACTCGGCCACTCGTTGGTGAAGTAAACGAGGCCGATTCCGGTGAACGAAGTATTGACGTAACGACCTGTGTGGTTGCTGTCGGTACAGCTCAAGTAGGGGCAGTCCTCCTGCCTGGTTCAGACTTCACGCCATTGTGTAGAACAGGTTTAGCGCTACGCTCGGATCTCCCCATGGATTCTGTTGTCCATGGTATCCGATTTGAGTAGGAGATATGTTCTTGGCTAGAAGCTCAGGTTTAGAGTATCCTGGCTATCGCAGGGGTCGTACGACTTGTAGCGGCGGTGCGGCGCAATTCACTTGGTTTGGCACCAAAGTATGCGCCGTGTAGACTGGTCCGGTTGCGTTCGTTGGGCCGCGCACCAATGTGAGTGCCAGATAAGTTTGCCCGGCTGCTGTAGTCGGCATCATCAGGTGCTGCGCGGGGCCAACTGGGCCTACTGGCGTTACCAGTGATGTTCAGCAGGTTGCCGCGCCAAAGTTCACCAGGAGACCGGTGTTGCCGAGCAACATCTGTTGATCATGTTATTCATGTACCTGCGTCGCCAGCGTCTGTGCGGCCGACCGCGAGTTATCATATCGCGACAGCGAGCGATTGTACGGGGTGTAGTCGTCCCGGGTCGCTGCATCGATTGTTTGATCCGCTGGAAGGCGGGTCGTGAAAATGTCGGTCGACATTGTCGTTTGCTGTTAAGCAGAGGAAAGACGGCGCGTTAGCATTCTACTAACTCCCGTACATTCAGCTGAAAATGTTTCGGTCAACTGAAGAGATTCCGGTTCCTATACAAAAGGTCCGCCTATAAATAGCTACTGCTAATTATTTCTAAGTTGCTGGCTACGGCCCTATGACTGAGGCTGTTCTGTTGTGACTCCTGTTCTGCGTTTCCTGGATTTTGTTTTTTTTGCGGGTTTCTCCGAGTCTGTCCGTGCTTCGAAAATTCTATCGAGGATTTCCTTGTAGGCTTCTTATTCAGCGACTGCAGTTTCCTCTAGCCCTTGTTGAGATGTTAGCCTCGGCTTTTTGACGGTTCCATATTTCCGTTTCGGCTTGGTCGTTTGACCACCTATTTGGCAACCAATTTTTTCGTGGTTGGTGCCTCGGTCGTTTCGACCGTCCTCTTCTTTCTGGCCGGCTTAGTTACCGATTTCTTCGATTTCTCCTTAGGTTCTTCGGTTGGGTGACCGTTGCTTCCAACCTATTGTCCGACTCTGTCGGTTTCTTCGTGATCAGCACAAATTCGTCCGATATCACAGCTTGCTTCTGCGATTCTTGCAGTGCTGGTTTCTCGAAGCCCATCGGCGGTTTCTTCCAACGTCGACCCCTCTTCTAAACCGTTGTCACTGGTTAGTCCGCCGTATCCGGCTCGTATGGCTGTTTTTTGAGTTGCTTCAAATTTTTTCCTTGGTTTGCGTATAACCTTTTCTTTTGTTGGGTCGGTTTTCGAGTCTTTTCGTGTTCCGTTCTCGTTTTGGGTCGGTTGACCGAGCCCAAGTGGTCCCGCTGGTCGTCCTTCCGGTTGTATCGGACTAGATGATCAAGTTGCCGACCGACTCGTCTCAGCTCGTAAGTGTTTTACACGATCAACTTCTACGATGTCTTTGCGACCGTCTTAACATCTTAGTAACACATTCTTTAGACCAGCATAGTCGATGACCGGTCAAATTCCGTCATACCGATCCATTCTGGCGGTGATTTTAGTTGCAATTTTCAATTTTACCTTACCTGTCCGTATGAAGGTTGGCGTGGACTTCTTTTTGTTGTAGAATTAAGCGTTGCGTTCGAATGCTTCATCAGTGTTGATGCGGGCTACTTTGTAAGCCTGCTGAAGTCGTTCCTTCAACCGTTTAAGAAAGTGCTCCTTGACGGTAAAGTGCCCCGGCGCATTCGTTCAAGCCAGTACTTACTGCGGCATGGTCATTTCTCGACCGTGCAACATATAGTATGGTGAGAATTGCGTCGGGGCATGTACTGCTCGGTTCATCCCGCAGACGACGTATGGTAAGGCTCGATGCCAACGGTGTTCATCATTTAAGTCACAGAACTCGCGTATTCCGTTCCATATTGTTCGCATTTGCCTCTCGACTTGTCCTTGGCCTTCTGTGTGATGGGCCGTTCCCAGCATATGTTGGATACCAAAGATCCTGGCGACCGTGGCGAACGTATACTTTGGAAAGTATATACCTCTGTCCGAGTGTATGAAGGTCGCCATTCCGTAATACAGCAGGACAACTTCCCCGAGTTCGTTTTCGTTGCCCAGGCTATGGTGAACATCGCCAGTTGGTCGGTTACCGCAGCGATGTACGTCTGTCCCTTCGCACGTGTCCGAGGTAAGGGTCCTTTAAATTCCGCGTAAATGGGATACCATGCTTCACCAACCTCCCTCTCTTGGAGTTTGCCCGGTGGTGGACGTCGAATCGCGTTCGTCAAAATGCACTGCTAGCATTTGTCGGTGTAGGCCGTTACATAGTTCGACATCCTTCCCAATAGTAGCGCAACTTCAGTGTGTCCATTGTATTTTCACGGCCGAAGTGATTTCCGATCTTCTAGTCATGTGACGTGATATAGCAGTACAGTACGTAAAGTGACGGCTTTACTCGTACTTTCCATTATTCGCTTGTACTTTCTCGGCGTTTCTCTTTTGTTTTCGGATTTACTTTTGGTTGTTTCTACACGGATGCGCCGTGTCTATATAAGTCCGTGAGTGGCAGTACTTTGGGGATCAGTTCTCTCATTCTGAGTTTAGCAGTGATCGGAGTTTAGAATTAAATATCGTCGGAGATGCGGTTCTCGCTTCGCGTAGATTCATAAGCTTAGCTATGCCACATTGAGATACCAGCTCATTCCCTGTCGTTGAGTTAGGTCGGTAGGATAGATTATTACGGTAATTATTCCTATCGTACTGATTTCTCCGTCATGGCGCCCACCGATGTTCGAACCTTTCCGATATCTAGCTAAGTAAAACTGTAATTGAAATTGTGAATGTGAAGTGTGACTGCTTTTAGAGTGCTCAGTCCGGGTACATTTGTACTGACTGGACGGATGTCCGGGCAGCTGGTCTGCCGTCTGGACGCCTAAACGTTAGTAATCCGGGTACTAGCGACGCGTTAGTTAGGGGAACCCCTGCTGATTCGTGCCTGCGACCCACGACGAAACCAGTAAATGTCCGGGGGTTTTGCCCTGTCTGGACGCTGAGCAGTTTGACCTGTCAGCAGGGCGATGCAGTTTTAACCTGTAGATCGGCCCATGAGCACTGAAGTGAATGAAACGAATATGAATTGAAGAAGGGAAATGACGAAATGTGAAATGATGAATTGAAACTGAAGCAGGTACTCGTCGCTTCTTCAGCGTGCGAGTTTCCTTGAATTCGAAAGCGCAGCGGTAACGCAACCAGCTGTAAGTAGACAAAGTCGAAAGCAATTTTCCTTGAGCTAGTTTTTTGTTTGCCAGAGCAGTGCCTGAGCATTCACAGTGTCGACACATCTGGAGCTTAAGTTTTGTATGCGAGAGCGAACAGCCAAGCATACAGGTGCACCAAATTTTAGCGTAGCCATACAGCCCAAGCGATTGCGAGTGCTGTGAGCGGTCAGAGAACACCGAAGATCAAAATCTCTATCTGTAGTATCCGGGTTAGAACGAAAGTATCTACCTGGAAGATCAGTGTAACGAACACTGAGAACAATAGCGTAGCTGAAGTTTCCGCGTAGAGCAAAAAGCCTACCGGATAAAAACCTGAAGCCAGTGTAACAAGCACTGAACAGACTGAAGTGAAGTTGCGTAGCTAAAGTATCCGGGTAGAAACCATACAGTTCCTCTGATAGTCAGTGCAATGGACACTGTTAAATTCAAAAGAATGGAAAGCCCATCGTCACCTGCATACGATAATGCAGCAACGCCAAATGAAAATGCCGTACAGTTTGGCGGCATCGCTGAAGATGAAGAATTGTGGTACGATATGCATCCACTGCAGTCTGAACTGCTTGAATATTCGCTGGACACAAATGAATTTGTAAAAGCAATCGAAAACTGGTGTGAGCGGGGGTTCACTAGCGTTCACGTCCGCAACGCTACGCCACTGGATTACGTGTCTGTGTTGTGTCTCTTTTGATTGGCTTGAGTTGTGTTAGTGGGCGCGGCATAGCACGTGCTGCACAGTGTTACACACTGTTGAATGGGCTCCACGCTTTACGATCGAGCTGCGCCGATCATTATTGATTTTCTGTTCTCCAGACTTTTCAATATTAAAAAGTCAGCGATTTACGGTGCGACGTTTGTGTTTCCGCATAGCTCGCGATCCATATCGTATCGCTCGCTTCCACGGGATCTATTCCGTTTAGGTCTCCGTATCTGGATCACAGTTGGATCTAGCATTAGATGGTAGCAGAGCCGATAGCGGTTCTCTGATTTGAGTTGACTGATCTGATTTGACTTTGTCAGGCAAATCTGGCCTGTTAATTGACGTGTTCACCGTGACCAGTAAGGCACAGGTCTGTCCTACAGCAAAGCGCAACACCACAAGCGGTGCAATTCCTCCATCGGACGCGGATTACCAGCTTTGGCTTTCGGTACAGTGTCTTCAGCGAAGACCTGTGCTGTTTCCTCAGCTGTGAAAGAGTGCAAGAGTTCAGTCGCCAGTGCTCCTCGGTGTAGAGTCTTCAGCGAAGACCTACACTGGTGTCACTGGTACTCGGCAAGGATTCAGCGAATCCTAAGCCGTGGGGCAGAAGCGCCGAAGCGCCAAAAGGGGCGCACGGGAAAAGACAGATCAGACTCCTCCAAACTGGAGTAGAGCGCCACTACTGTTGCTACGGCAGTCAGCCGGCACAGTAACTCACCGAAAGCGTGCGGCACAACCGTTACGGTAAAACCGGCGGCAGCGCGGGAACGGACAGTGGAAGAAGAATCTGGATCATCTGGATCGATTCTCGTGGAACGGACGAGGAAACAGGTAGAAAACCCGTTATTAATTACGGGATTGGTTAGATGGTAAAATTCTCATTTTTCATTGGCCCGTACTGAGCTGAGCGTAGAAATAGGCGGAGTTTTGCACACGGCGCGCATGTCTGGCCGTTGACCGTGACGTCAGGCAGATCAATTTTCTAAACGGATTAAAATGATTGGCTAGTTATCTGAACTGTGATTGGCTGAAATTTGAACTGAACATTTTGAGCTAGCAGACCAATCAGAACGAGGTAAACAACCCGAATGGGGATTTTCCGTTGAACTTGAGCGATAATGGGAAATTTGATTTGAGATGAGATAAGTGAGACGGAAAGTGACCTTTTAAGTTCAGACAAAGGAAAAGTGACCTTTGATCAAAACCGAGCTAGAAAGTGACCTTTGATAGAATTGAGCTGGAAATTGACCTTTAACTTGCAAATTGAGCTGGAAAGTGACCTTTTGAGTTGAGTTGAGTCGGAAAGTGACCTTTGAGACTAGAAGTTGACTTTTGACTTTGAAAAGTGACCTTTACCAAAAAAGTTGGAATTGATCAAATTGACCCATCTTAGTGACCTTTATGATCTGAAAGTGATCAACAGTGACCTTTCATAAAGCTGAATCGAGTTGATTGGTAGTACAGCGATATCAGCAGCTGTAGGAATTCAATCGTTAACGTGTTCTGAACTGTAAGAACGGTTTCGAAGTTCTGTCCGAAAGTGACCTTTTAGGGCAAATCTCTCGAACTTTTTTTATCAAAAAGTGACCTTTAAACGGGACTTGGTCGAAATTTTTCAGTCGAAAAGTGACCTTTAATAAGGACTTAGAAAAATTTCGGAGGTACAGAGTGACCTTTAGGATACTTGAATAAACCATACAATAACGTGTGTGTGAGAACAATTGGCAGGAGCGTCCAAGTTATCCGATCAACATGGACAAAGACCAAGAGGAACCGACATCCAACAGCAGTCAGGGAAGCAAAAGCTCCCGAAGCTCACAGCAAGGTGCACCAAATCCGTACAAAAAAGATTTGTACCCGTACTCACGTCCAGTTGGACATGAGCGGAATAATCGAGCGCCCAAGGCATTCGAGAAGAAGGATTCACGAGGCTCTGATAGCACTTATCAGAAGGCGCTCGAGGCGGTCGCCAATCAGGAAAGTTCAAGCGACGACCAGAAGCACACTCCCGCGTCTACGGCGGGAAGTGATCCGATGAACCAGACAAAGGTCACCGGGGAGGATAAACCCACAGCAAGAGGAGCGGAATCAGTTGGAGCATCACAGTCGGATGCTACCACCAGTGGAATGAATGAGCAGGATAAAAACGTGAACCTGGCTCAAATGGAAATGGAAAAGACAAAGGTCACCGAAGAAGAACTCGTTGAACTGGGACTGGATGACCTTTCACTGATCGATAAAACCGCAGGCGATGACCTTTGGGCAACTCCAATGGTCTCAGATGAATCGAATGAATCATACTTCACGGATGATGAAGCGACGATGAATATGTCCTTCCAGACTGCGATGAAGGAAGCTGACCGTGTTGAAGGGATGACACCATTCAAGGACATACCCGAGCACCTTATTGAACGGACACAAATGGGAAAGGTCATCAATGTTAGATCGCCATCACCGAACAGTCCCACAACGACTTTGAGGACTCGTGTGAGAGAGTTGGAAGACGAACTCGAGGCCAAGGAAAGTCAGGCAACGAAACGAACGAGAGAAAATCGGGAAAAACTGTCGTCGCTGGAAGCCCGAATATACGTATTGGAACAACAACAGGTTGACTTAGAGAGCGCGGCGGACGAATGGAAAATCAAATACGAACGTCAAAGAGAACTCGCGGAAGAATACTTGAAGATGGTGGATGACAGAGAAATGGAAGGTCATCTTGCAGTCAGTGACCTTAACGAAAGTATGTCCGAAGAAACAGCGGAAAGGTCACGACACTTAGCGGAACTGAAGGACGAATGTGACTCACTGAAACTAAAGGTCACTGAAGCCGAAACGAAAAGAGATGAATACGCAACCAAACTCGCCGATGCTACTCAGCGGTTGTTGACAAACACTACTGAAGTCTTCAAGCTCAGGAATGATCTGAAGCTCCGTGACGAGAATATCGAGACCCTCCAGAAGGAGTCATACGATCACCAGAGAAGGGCTGATGAAGCCGCTCAGGTGGCAAAGGACTTGCGAGATCAAACAGCCACCGAAGGTGTACGGTTGAATAACGAAATAAGACAGATGATGCAAGAGAATAAGGTGTTGAAGGAGGACAACAGAAAGGTCACCGATGAGATCAAAGAGTTGAAGGAAGCCGCCAAGACAATTGCAGAACGAGGCGCGAGGTGGGAACATGAGGCACACCTCTTGGATGAAAAGGTCACGGTGCTTGAACTGAAAGATAAAGAATGGCAACAAACGGCACATCAGAAAACACAGGAGATCATCAGACTCAACACGGAGCTGATCGATATGACCCAAACGGCAATGACGAGGGAAGATGAGGTCACCCGTACAAAAAACCAGCTGAAAGCGGCAGCTGAGGAATACACGACGTTGGAAAGGGATGTGACCCAGTTGGCGGAACACATTAAGAGGATGGAGAATGATACTGAAAAAGTCATCCAGGAGAAGACCTTCCAACTCCATCAGCACATGCTAAAGGTCAACGAGGAGAATCAGAATTTGAAAACGGAAAAAGAGGAATTCCAGTTGAAAGTCCGTCGCCTTGAAGACGAAAATAAGGCGCTCAACATGTCGAATAAACACAAAGACGAACAACTGCTGCAATATGGAGTCAGAACAGCAACAGTGGAGTCACCGCCGCCCAGTTATAGCAAGGCGCATGAAACGGGCACGGGCAAAAGCTTCCACTTTGAGATGCCGCTACGAACCGGCACCGGTAAGGGAAGTGTTAAAAATGAAAGAGAAGGAGAAAAGGGCAAAGAAGACAAAGAGCCACCTTCGGAAAGTAACCCGCATATGAGTCGAGGTGACCCTTCACAATTTCCCTCGCACTTTGAAACAAACGTGTTCATTGATGAAGGGCGACGGGACAGACCCTCCAGCCGGCAGGAGCGTCCAAGGAAATCCCGTTATGGAAAAGCGAAACGAAATCAAAGTGATGATGCAAGTAGCGAAGAAGACGATGACCAGAGGGCAGAAAATACAGCGGTGCAATTGACAAAAGCACTCAACTCGATGGCCAGGAAAACACCACTCATGACCTTTGACGGCAGTCGTGACACAGTGAGTGGCTGGACACGACTAGTAAAGGAAACCCAAAGAACCTACCAGCTAACGGACGACCAAATTATGATTGAGATTGCTAGTGCGGTGAAAGGTCCTGCCAAAACTTGGTTCGAAGGTGAAAAGGACATCGCAGCAGAAGACGGAATCGAATACTCAATAACTGAATGGATGGATAAATTCAAGGATGAATATGGCGATAGAGACGAAGAAGTCTTAGGCTTACGTGAAGCCTATGCAAGAAAATTCGAACTCGGAAAGGAATCGCTTGATCAGTATTACCAGGCGATGATGCGATTCAAAGCAAAACGGATCATCACAGAGAAACAAGCAGTGGGTTTCCTAATTGAAGGATGTAGAGGGGATAACGAACTCTACAAAGCATTGCGGATACAAAAGTGCAAGACGCCAACGGACGTGAAGGACTTCTTCCGACATTGGGCCACCGGCGAAGAGAAATATAAGGCGCCTAAAGGTCAACGTAATCAGGAATACGTGACCATCCGCCAAGGGCAAGTCGAAAATGTGCCGCCACAGAGAATGGCAGCTGCACCACCCCAGCAACCAGTCGAATACCGTGTGGAGACTCCGGTCAGAGAGGTCACGGAAAAGGTGACCTTTATCGACAGTCAGACGGGACAACCGATAACATATGCGATGGTGGCGGCGATACAGGCAGCAGCTCAAGTGAGACCGGTAGCCCAGAATGTGGCTCCCCAGAATGTGGCCCCACCTGCACCACAGAATATGGTCCCTATGAATGTCGGGTTACCACAACAAGGTGGGGGTAACGGAAACTTTGGCGGAAATGGATACGGAAATGGAAATTGGAATGGAGGTCAGGGGAACTTCCAGAATCAGGGACAAGGTCAAGGTCAAGGGAACTTCAGAGGGAATCAACAGCAAAACCAAGGGTCACGAACTGAGTTTAAGTTCCAGATGATTGACGGATGGGTGGCGAACAATGTGCAGATGTGCCAGTACTGTATGTATGGCAACCACCAGACCCAGGGATGCAAATTCGCCAATACACCACCGGAACAGAACCCAAACCTGTTTGCCTTCAACGAGTGGCAACGACTGCGCGGGCTCGGTGGTTGGCGCCAAGCAGTCGCAAATGGGTATGACCTGATCACGCAATGGTACCAGGCGAAAGCGAACTTTCAGAATCAGCAAGGTAACGGGAACTATGGAAATGGAAATGGGGGCGGCCAAGGCGGCGGCTATCGCGGCGGTGGCTTCGGCCGCGGCGGCTTCAGAGGAAGGAACAGAGGCTATGGCCGCGGAAATTTCAGAGGAGGCCAGAACAATGGAGGCGGCCAAGGCAACTACCAACAGGGTGGTGGCCAGTACAACAACGGTGGCGGACAGAATCCTAACCCGGCAAACGATATCGGACAACAACAAGCAAATGTGCAAGGCGTACAACAAGGTGGAGCGCCGGTTCAGGGAAACGGGCAAGATCAGTAGGCACCGGTGAGCCTACTGATCGACCCGACCCTAAACCACCGGATAAAAGGGAAAGGTCACCACTGCAGAATGGTACTGCAGTGAATGTGACCACTGCGACGGCTATATGGATGCCGTCAGCGAAAAAGCAAAATGGACCGGCTATATGGACGCCGCAACCACAAGAAACGGCTAGATGGATGCCGCCACAGCAAAGAGAGACGGCTATATGGATGCCGTCATCACAAAAAGGAAATGGAACGGTTATGGGGATACCGTCACAGAATCAAAGGTCACCGCAGAATGGTACTGCGAGTGGAAACGTGCAACGGGACCAAAGGTCACCGCAGAATGGTACTGCGAGTGGGAATTGTCGTGACGGTAGCGCGACACTGCAAAAAGTGCAGCAAAATGAAAGGTCACCGTATTGCAGCGAGAAAGTGTTAGCTGAACGTCGTGCATTACGTAATGCCAAGATTCGACAAGCGCTGTTAAACCAAAAGAAACCGCAAACTGATACCGCAGAAGAAGTGGAAATGCACCACGAATGGTTCCGGAAACAGATAAATGGCAAGTCGAACGACCAAAAATCACCACCGCAGAACGATACTGCGCAAGAGGAAAATGAACAACACGCGAAATTCCGAAAATTTTTGGCAGAAAACGATAAGGCGAAGGAGCCAAGTTGCGATTGTTACGGGGAGCCAAAGCCAAAGTTTTGGAATTGTTCAGAAGACGAAGAAGAGAAGCGAATAAGGCAAGAATGGATTAAGCAGAATATCACCGTTATTAGTAAAGATAAAAGGTCACCTTCTGTTGGAAAAGTCCAAGTTAAAGGTCAAGGGGCGAGTGCGAATGCGAAAGGTCACGGCGATAGCGTCGTGTTAAAAGGTCAAGAAACAGACTTGACACTGCGAACAGCGCAGCAAAAGAATGGCGAAACGGCACAACAGAACTCCGATGACTCACTTGTGGATGCAATAACGCTGCAACAGAAGGAAAAGTGGCAAAAGTGGCCTACAGACCGAATGGCAATCACGGGATGTGGATACCCGTAACGCCGAAGGCAAAGCAGAAAGCGAGAATGTCACAAGAGGACTACTGGGACATGCAACAGTTGCGAACGCAATGTGAAAGAAAGCGACTAGAAGAGTTGGTTACCGGGAAACCAGCGCAAGGGTCACCGAACCCAGTCCCAGTATTCAATCCAGAGGAATATAAGAAGACATTCGCTGACTGGAATCATTCACGTAATGCTCCACCACAGGATAAACCGCCGAATTATGGAGAAAAAGTCCCCATACAAAAGCTGACAGGTGGCGGATTTGTCATGAAGCGCAACGAAAGGTCACAGGACTTAGCGCAAAATGAACAAAAGGACGGTCAAATGAGATGGCGCAAACGCAACAGAGTGGCGCAGTTGAAAGGTCACGGGACTTATCACAAGGCACTGCAAAAGGATGCCAATGACAAGTCACCAGCCCGAACAGACGGGATGTCTTCGCAAATTGACCCGACGAAAACGAACAATGAAGTGTCTGCAAGAGTGATCGAATGGATGACCGAAAAGGGATATGACATGGTTACATATGAAAGGTCACCAGATGAGATGAAAGATAGCGAAGAAGACGAACTGAAGCGAGCGGACCAAATAACAAGTGAAGTCATTGAGAAGTTGAGAGATAAACGAAATGAAAATCGCAAAGAGGAACTGATCCATCAGACGATAAATGAAGTGACTAAAGGTCACATGGATAGCACAAAAGCAAATGAGCAAGTGCAGAACGTGGAAAAGGTCACCGGTGATAAAATGGCTACAGAGAAGCGAACAAATAAAGAAAAGCCGCGAAAATATTACGATGTTCGGACTAACGTTCCACATAGGATTGATAAGCTGAGCGAGATACTGAAAGGTCATAGCACTCCAGCAAAGGACAAGTGCTTTCCCGATATGGATCCGGGACCAGTATCACTTA
Source organism: Paramacrobiotus metropolitanus (assembly GCF_019649055.1). Taxonomy (NCBI): domain Eukaryota; kingdom Metazoa; phylum Tardigrada; class Eutardigrada; order Parachela; family Macrobiotidae; genus Paramacrobiotus; species Paramacrobiotus metropolitanus. Next base: position 16,545 of record NW_026570607.1, on the reverse strand, counting down.
TTCCTGTGAAATGTAAGATTCACACCTTGAAGATTCAAAACGGAAAATTGCCCAAGAGAATTGAAGCATACACACATGAAGTGAAAGTGGGAGACATAAAGGTCAACGCAATGTTGGACACCGGCGCTGAGACGTCGCTGATCAGCAAACCGTTTTGCGAGAAGAATGGACTTCATATGCTCCCATTGCCACCAGATAGACTGGTGAAAATAAACGGAATTAGCGGAACGTCAGGATTCCTGGTGACGCATTACTGCGTAGCACCAGTGACCTTACGAAAGAAGACAAGCGAACATTCCTTCTACGTCCGGCCGAAGTGCGACGACGTACAAGTCTTACTGGGATTCGACTTCTTAGAGAAGAAGTTCGTACTGATGGATAATGAAGGCGAAGAAGAGAAAGAAGATGACCCCAAACCAGTCGCCAAAGTTCAAGTCGGAAAGGTCACCGAACTTGTAAAACAGACGGGAAATTTTCAAACGGTTAATAAAACGCTAATCCCAGTACCAGAGGCACCGGGAAACGAAAAGAAAAAAGTTACGCGAAAAGATTTGTTACCATTTGAGCAGCTGCAAATGATTCAGCAGGAGATCGAAAACACATTAAATCGGACAATACCGACACAAAAGGGAAGAGAAAAGGTCATCCCAGTACCAGAGGCACCGGGAATGACGAGAGTGCAGCCCAACGAGATTAGCCAACGGATAATCCCGGTACCAGAGGCACCGGAGAAGAAAAGTGAAAGTGGAAAGGTCAAAGAAGTTAACGAAAAGAAAAAGGAACCGTTTGCGCCAGATACCGATGAGGCGATCATATTTCTCCCGGACGGGAGAAGTATGATCGCATGAATGACTGTAAGCAAGGAGACACAGAAAAAGGTGTTGAAAAAGCTATCCCAGTACCAGAGGCACTGGAAATAAAGACGGCTAAAGTGGGGAAGGATAAAAAGAGCGAAAGGTTACGGGTTTTGGAAACGAATAGTTGAAGAGGAACAGATGTTTACAAGCGAAATCCGCGACAAGGCACTCGAACAATTGAAAGGTCACCGAACAGAAAAGAACCAGAGGTCATTGAAATATCCTCTGAGGATAAAAGCGTGACTCCAATCGAATGTGAGGAAGATACCACAGTACAGGAACAGGTTAAACCTGAAGCGAGTCAAAGGACATTAACTCCAGAAGAACGAGCCGGGAGTTGTCACCACGGTTACTTTGAGGATCCGTGCAGAGTGCAACCACAATGGGAATGCGCGGAATGTTGTGAAAATGCCTCTCAAGATGACCCTTCAGAATGGCCAAGATGTAATGCCGCATTAGCAGACCTTAAAGGTCATGCCCAAAAGAAAGCGAAAAGCATCATGCGGACAAACGAAATGTGGAAACCACACATCGAACGGTATCATTGGAATAGATATCGAACGTGGTTGTCATGTGTGGAAAGTTTTATAATTGGAAGAGGCAGATGGCTAAACCATTGGTTGCAACGTGTCGAGAAAGGAATCCAAGATCCTCTCGATCCGGTAGCAACAGAAAGGAGATTTGAACGAGAGATAGAAGAGATGACCGAAGAAGGAGAAATGTGGGAAGAAGCGAGAGTTGACCTTTTCTGGGACTTTCGCGTAAACCACATGTACAAAGGTGAAGGGAGAACGATTATTTTCCCGGCAGGACTTGGCACACCTGTCTACGAATCACTTGAAGTGTACTACAACGCGTTAAAAGAGGGAAACGAAAAAGCATTCGAGAAATACTGGAAGAAATTCGAAGAAGAAATCCCCAAATTTGACGTAAAAGAGATGCGAGAACTACAGGTAACCCGGAAAAGAAGGCTACCGGGAATAATGCAAAAGAAAAAGGTGACCTTTGCACCAGATCCAGATGGAGTGGACTACCCAGAACGAGGTGGTGATACGTGGTGCATGTACGAAACGATTCCGAATGATGAATGGGTCACCGAAGAACTGATGGCAAACTGCATTTTCGTTGGTCCTAAACGACCTAAAGGTTACGAAACAGTTCAACAGGATGAAGCCGATAAAGGGACTCCCAAAGAAGCAGAGAAAGAGGAACCAATTAAAGAGATAGCCGAAGGACAATCGAATGAAACAGAAGAAAGTTCAAAGTCAGCTTTCGATATTGCGCAGATGTTAACGGATAGAGGTGAAATGTGGAAAAGGTTCAAAGAGGAAGTTGAAAGGATATCGAATGAGCAGCAAAACCCAACAACTGAGGCAAAAAACGGGGAAAGGTCACTCGATAACGGTGAGGAATGTCCGCCGGTCGAGTTGACCGAGCAAATAAATGAACTAGAAAAGTCAAAATCGGACGAAGAAAGGTCAAACTCCGATCAATCAGAAAGGTCACCAACGAGAATTCGGGTAGCAAGGAGTCACCCAAGAGTCGCCGCACGAAACGGGCGAAAGGCAAAAGAAGGGGACAAACCTCTGCTCAAAAATTCGAAAGCGAAAAAACTTAGCGATTCGCGGGAAAACGAAAGTGACCTTTCATCGGAAGATGAAGGAGTTGATGAACGCCCACTTGAAAAGGCTGACAAAGGTCAAGCCACTGCACAAGAATATGAGAGCAGTAACTCCGACTCCGAGTGGACGAGTTCAAGCGATAACTCAACGACTTCGGAAGATTCAGGTGTAAGTGACCTTTCAGAACAAGAGGACTTATTGGATTTGGATGAAGATGACGAAGTAGATGAAGAAAAAGAAAAGGATATTAAAGTCAGAAGATTAAAAGTGGAAAAGGCTAGGATGTCGAAAGACGTGATCAAAGTCTACAGTGACCAACGAATTAAATTGAAACCATCAAATTGTACACGTGTAAAGGTCAAGATGGGCAAATATGCACCGGCTCAAAACAAGCTGATGTTTACACCGGTCCCACAAGTGGAAACTGAAGTGCAACCGTTGGCAGGAGTGACGGACCATAGAGGAAAATACTTTGAAATCGTAATTGCGAATCATAGTAGCAAATACCGGATTGTGAAGAAAAATCAGCTTCTTGGCTACGTTGAGCCGTATGAACATATGGAAAATGTAAAGGTCAACGCAGGGACAGTAAAGAACGTACTCGAAGACCCTGAGGTGGACGATACAACGAAAGCTGAACTTACAAAGATAATCGAAAACTTGAAATTGGGACCCGACCTTACCCAAGAACAGAAGAACGACGTGTATAACGCATTTTGGGAATTCTGGAAGGTTTTACCCACATCAAAGAAACCATATGGAGATGTGAAAGGGGTCACCCATGTAATCGATACGGGAGACGCGAAACCAGTCAAATGCAACCCGGCCAGAACGAGTTGGACAGGCCGTGAGTTTATAACGAAGCATATCGAAGAAATGTTAGCACAAGATGTAATTGAACCGTCAGATGCCGAATGGAGTTTCCCAGTCGTATTGGCAATAAAGAAAAATGGCGACGGAACAATGGGAACGAGATTTTGCGTCAATTACATCATGCTTAACAAGTTAACGAGGAAAAATAACTACCCGCTGCCGAACCCGGATGAGTTGCTCGACGCGTGCGCAGGCAACAAATATTATGGAAAAATAGATCTACAAAGTGGATTCTGGCAGATCCCAATGGATCCGGCGTCTATCAACAAGACGACCTTTGTAACGCAAGATGGAATGTACCGGTTTAAACGAATGCCATTCGGAGTGTGCAACGGACCAGCAACATTCCAGTTGTGCATGGACAAAGTACTCTCAAAAGCGAAAAGAAAGGGTTGCGTTTTCGGGTACATCGATGACGTAATCTTCGCTGGAAAAACTTGGGAAATTTTCATGCAGAATTTGAGGAATGTCTTGATGAGCCTGGTTGAAGCGGGATTCACGATTAAACCAACCAAGTGCGAATTTGGAATGAGACAAATGGGATTTCTGGGTCATATACTAAGCGAAGATGGAATTCGAATGGATCCGGAAAAGGTCACCGCGGTCTCAGAATTTAAACGGCCTCAAACCGAAAGGCAACTAAGGTCATTCCTTGGACTGGCGAATTATTATCGCAAATTCATAATGGGATATGCACAGAAGACTTCCCACTTATATGAGTTGCTGAGACAAGATAAGCACGTGAAAAAGGACTGGACGAAGGTACATGAAGACGAATTCAACAGTTTGAAACAGTTGTTATGTGAAGGTCCAGTACTGGCAAAGTTTGACCCAACAAAACCGACCGTCATTGAATGCGACGCAAGTAAAGAAGGAATCGGAGCTGTATTGTCACAAGACGGACATCCGATCGCGTACGCCAGTCGCGTCCTACATGGAGCGGAGAAAAATTACGGTGTGACGGAATGGGAATGTCTGGCAGTTGTGTTCGCTGTCAGGAAATTTAAGCCGTACATTGATTACGCAGAATTCACCGTAAGGACAGATCACCAGGCGCTGACCAACCTGCTAAGGTCAGAGACGAACAAAGTTGGAATGAACCCGCGTTTGACAAGATGGGCAATGGCACTACAAGGCCACCAGTTTAAAATTGAATATAAACCGGGGAAATATTGCGACAATGCGGACGCGCTATCAAGAGCGCCAATTGAAGGCCCGACGTGTCACGAAGAGGAATTTGATGAGATTCCAAACTTCGAGGATTACAAGAAGGAATTTGACACGAAGGAACCAGCTATTGAAATTGGCCAGTTGTTTTTACAGATGGTGGAACAGAGAGATAAACGCTTAAAGGTCATTTCAGCTACGGCGAATGAGTCGGCTGAAACTGAAGCTAATGTGAACCGTGTAAAAAGTTGGTTACCCACCGTTAGCGACTTAAAGGTCACCGGACTTGACGCGGAATCCAAGATGCAGAATGGAAAGGTTACGGAACTTGACGAAGCAGCGGAGAATAGAGATGACCTTTGGGAAACGGACAAAGTTACACAAGCATTGAATGAGTGTCCGATTAAGTTGCTGAGATTCCCAAAACAGACGAAAAAGAGGTATAAGCCGTTACCACGCTGTAAGGTCATCAGAGACTGGAACGAACTCAGTACAGCGACAGTCCGCATCGTTAACCTGCAAGGTGACGAAGAAGAAGTGGATGACTCGAACTTACAACTGCGAAACAAACAGTTGAAAGATCCCCATCTGGCCATGATTATAGATGAGTTGGAACATCTACCAGATGCGGAAACAAGATCGAAATTCGAAGTTCATTATCAGCTATGGAACGGCATATTATACCGAGTCAAGGATAAAAATGGCAAACTTGAAAGGTCATATGTCGTACCGTTGTCAATGCGAAGAGCGATAATCCACGCATTGCATGATGAGAAAGCAGCGGGTCATTTGGGATTTGAAAAGACATTGTCAGCAATAAGATTACGGTATTATTGGGATCAGATGAGTACCGATGTGAAGAATTACATACTCGCGTGCCAAGGTTGCCAGTTCCGCAAGACACCGAAAATGCCCACCTGGAAAACTGCAAGAGATTAAAGTTGGACATCCGTTCTTCCGAGTGTACGCTGATCTGAAAGGACCGTTGTTACCGACGAAGAAACGTGGATACAAGTATATAGCGGTATTCATCGACCAACTGACGAAATATGTGATTGCGGTACCAATGAAAACGGCGACGGCTAAAGAATTCGCTAAAGTGTTCGTGAAGCACGTGATACTGGTACACGGTGCACCGCACATCCTTCATACGGACCGCGGACGACACTTTACAGCAGAAGTACTGGCAAAGGTCACCAATGTGTTTAAAATTAAACACACATTTGGAACGGCGTATCACCCAGAAGGTCAAGGCCAAGTGGAGAGACAGATGCAGACAATTGCGGATGGCTTGGCGCAATACCTGAAAGCGGGAAATGAAAGAAAGTTTAACAAGTACCTCCCATATGTTATTTCAGCGATGAACAGAGTCGTACACGCCACAACGGGATATTCAGCATACTATATGCTACACGGCAGAGAAATGACAATGCCGGAAGATGTGGTTACAAAAACGAATATACCCGATGATTATGGGACTCCAGACGAATGGGTGGAGACCATGAAGAAGAACTTGACCTTTGCAGAAGAAGTGGCACGGTGTAATATTAAAGACGCTTATGAGAAGAACGCGGAGATTTACAACAAGAAGAAGTCTAAACCGAACTTTAAAGTGGGAGATTTCGTATTGATACGGCTACCAAAGGATACGAAACAAGGGAAAAAAGAAAACCAATCGGACTTTAAGTCGAAATACGATAAAGTGTGGAAAATTCTCAGTTTCCCGCGACCAAACGAAGCCGAGGTCATTGAGCAGAACCCGAAGAAGGAAGCAGACTTAAAGGTGGTTTCGATTGACCGGTTGAAACCATGGCACCCTCCATTACCAGATGAGGAAAAGGCAACAGAGCGTACTCAAAAAGATTTGGAAAAATCTTTTTTCGAACCACCTCTGCTATCCGAAACTGAGAAAGCTAACGGAAAAGATGACGACTCAGAGCGGGGTCTGAAAAATGACTCAGTTACACAACAGAAGCCATTTTTCGAACCACCTCCGCTACCTGAAATGGGAGAAGGTCAAACGAAGGGGTTAAACGGAGATAAAACGAAGAAGAAGAAAGGAAGGAAGCGGAAAGAGGATAAGGATTTCGAAACAGCAGTTACAATCAAGTTGAACGCAGAGGCTGGTAACTTGGCAGAAAGGTCACTGGAAAAAGACAACGAACCGACCTCCAAAGTACCAGAGCGTACCTCCAAAAAGGACTTGCAACAATCCTTTTTCGAACCACGCACTGCTACCGGAGATAAGGATGACCTTTCGAAACAGCGTACGGACGCTGAGATGTCAGAGCGTGACCCGAATTTTTTCGAACCACGCACTGTTACCGGTTATGAGAATGACCTCATAAAAAGAGAGAAGAGGAGATAGAAGCGGTCAAATCAAAAGCCGAACAATTGGGCCGTGATATAGCGAAAGCAATTAACGACAAGTCAAGGAGGTTACTATGGCGGCCAGGGATATTACGTGTATCACGATCCAGGACAGCAGACGAGTTATCAGGACACGGCTAACTGGGTGCACCACGGCTCACCTGCCGGAACCCAGTATTCGGGACAAGCAACGGTCGCCCCTTATCAACCGTATCCAGGATCGTATACCCCACCGATGGGACCACCACAAGTAATGATGGGACCGGCAAGAATGTTGATGCCGCCACCGCAACAGACCACACAGAGTCGATTTATGGGACATGGTGGATTCAGCGGAACTCCACCACGATCACAAAGGTCATCTCCGATATTACCGCCTTTTCCGGAGACGGGAGGCTTGTCACTGTCGGATATCGGAGCGCCTCGCATGAGAACACCGCAGCAACTTGGAGCGCAGCGCCCTCATCGTAATTCGCCACACAGAGGAGGAAGGCGACCGAGGGCATTTACCGTCACTGGGTCCAAACTTGGACGAGACTGGACCAGATGGTTTACGGCTTACGCCTCCAGGTGAACCGTCAATACATGCATACGCACCGAAGCTTCCTTTGGATTTGAGAGAGGACGACGCAAGCCTAAATATGATTCGAATAAGGAGGACAAACTGACGGAAAACGACTTGGAAGCTATCCGAGAATTTAATCGGAAATGCCGCGAACTTTATAGAATTCACATGCGAGTTGAAGACGAGCACGCATGGTACGGAAAGTTAATCAGCCTGGAAGCCGTTATTAAACCATGTCATATCGCCCTGAAGGAAAAGACAAAACTGATCGAAAAAAGAGCGCAGGAATACGCGATAAAAGTTGCGTCGATGTGGCAATACCACCCGTCGCTAAATGGTAGGCCATGGCCTTCGATCGTCGAAAAGATCCTTAGGTATCTTAAAGTGTTCCCGGAAACAAGACAGATGCATCCTACCAGCGTCGCGGGACCATCTAAACCCAGAGCTGAAAAAGATGCCCCGGTTGATGAAATGACGGACGAGGACCTTTTGGCCACAAAGCAGAAGATTGATGCCGTATTAACGGAACGAGCAGAAAGGTCACGGGCCAGCTCGGTTGCAGGATCAGGACGTGGACGTACTAGTTCGGTCACAGAACCATCCAGTGGCACCACGAAGAGTGGAAAAAGAGTGAGATCACCGACGACAAGCCCAAAAGAAACTGATAAGAAAGGGCAGCGAACAAAGAAGCCCACAGAAAGCAAAGCAACACCAGCTGAGCCGGCAAAGCCACAGGCCCCGATTCCAGTGGGTAGAAAGAGTGTACCACCCACGCCGAAAGGAACAGAAGGTCAGATTCGATTCCCGAAGTGTAGAAGTTTCACGGCCAAGTACACTGGGGAAGATCATAAAGAACGAAAGGTCACTGCACGAATAGTCGATAAGAAAACGAACAAAGAGATCGACTCGTATAATCCCCTCGCGGATAGGTCAGTTAAGGATGCCATTGGGAAAGAGTCAAAAACGTTAGTCAATGAGGCGCTACAGTTTATTCCCCCAGAAGAACGTCATAACCCAAGAGTTATCGTTCAGATGATGAAACACGTGGTATCTAAAGTTGCAACCGAAGAAGATGCATGGATCCGTATCAAAGTGGGCACAGATGATGACCACTTGGCATATACATACACAACGGACGGCAAACTGTTGATCAAGGAGAGAACTCGCTCAAAACCAACGGCGGATCCAGACCCGAAGAAACGATCGTCAGATGATTATGAGTCGGTCCCGAGGTATACAGAGGCGACAAGCAGAAAGGTCACCCTCAGACTTTTCGCTGACAATGGAGAAGCTACGGAAACCATAACTGCGGTGATAGTTGACCCAATAACAGGAGACCCAGTCCCATATGCCCCATGGGATGTATCAGAAGAGAGCGCCCGAAATGCGAATCAGGCAGCTATTGACCAACTATGGGATCTGATACCTGAAAGCGACCGAAAAGATGCCGTGGTTCAAGCAAGTACACTCATCAGCATGTTGCGGCATCGAGTGGAGATCGATGGAGCACATTTCCGACTCACAAGACGAATGGAAGATGGAACGTATAAAACGGTATTTTACGACGCTAAGAAGAACCCTTTGTGGGAGGTCGCCTCACAGGGATCTCCGAAAGAGACAAGACACTTGGAAATTCATCCCCCGGCACAAGAAGGCGGAGCCGGAGAGACGGAAGAGGCGCAGGGCACGTCGGCAAATGTAACTGAAACAGGAGGGGCCAGACGTTCGCTACAAAGAGTACTTGAGATTGCCCAAGGAAGTCATGAGCACCTTCAGTGTGATGAACCACCTGGTGACGACGAACCAGAGTCGGAAGACGAGGACCCACCTGAGGAAGAAGGCTCAGACGAAGAAACGGCCGATAAGCATAAAAAGCCCTTAAAGGTCAAGCCCTCAAAAGTCAAACCGAGAAAAGCGCCCAGATTGGAAGAGGCCATGAACCGTGACAAGGTTAAGAAAGGCGATTTTCTCAAGAAACGACGGGAGGAAGAAGATAAGAAGAAACGACAGGAGGAAGAAGATAAGAAGAAGAAGAGCGGTGACGAAAGCGATAGCACAAGCACCGGGAAGAAGAAAAGAGATGAACCAGCGTCGCATGATGTTGAGATATTGGACGAGTCAGTCGGCGAAGTTGAGGAAAGGTCATCGACACCTACGACTTCAAAGAAAGTTATTAATTCGGCTACGTCAGAACCGTTAAAGCCCAAAGGAAAGGTCATAGCAGTGAAACAAATTGTCCCTATTGTCATTTCCGCATCCACGCCAAAGGAGCGCAAGGACAAACAGATTCGCGAAAAAGCGAAACGGGAGACGTCGCGTGAATCGGAGGCATCGGAAGTGAGCCTTCCAAGCACTTCGACGGTTAGTGCGAGGTCACACACGGACTCGAAAACGACACGATCAAGAACCACTGAACCAAGAAGCTTAGCGGAAGCTCTGGATAAAGGGAAAAAAGCAAAGAGCGAACCCGTTAAGACCAAAGGAAAGGGCAAGACAGTCACGAAAATCGATGCATTAGCGACGGTTAGTTACACTGAACCAGATGGAGAGAGTGAACTGGACTTCACCTCAGACGAAGAATTTGATGGTCCCGATGATGATGATTTGAACACGGTCGATGAAGTAATCAAAGCGTATAACGGAGCTGAAAAGAATTTCACACGAATAAGAACGGCATCGGTGACATCCAAATTTAAAGCAGGCCTGAAGACGTATTTGAAGAAACAACATCGTAGCTTCACTAAACAAAAGTTCGACGTCGTATTGGAATTCGCGCGGAACGCAGGAAAACTTATACAGAAGCACCCGAGTTTTTCGTATGGGGCCAAGTTGTTCAGACCAGCCAGTTCGGATAAAGCGCTGACAACTCCGAATGAAGCGGTCCCAATGCGAGTAGAAAGGGCAATCGCGGGAATGACAAGCCCATTAGGGTCAACGAGTCACCGGATCAGCCAATACATCAACGCAGTTTGGAACGATGGGAACGGGATGATAAAGGAGATCGACACGGCTACCGAACGCGTACTGCCAAAGTTAATTAAACAGAACGTCCTTGCCACGACAAACGCACATAAAGGACACCCGATCCGATACACGAGAGTTGGTCTAATACCACCGGAAAGACAGATCCACTGTAATATGTCCGACAGTCGGATATGGAAAAGGTCACAGTTTCATCGAAGACAAAAGGCCCAATGGATTCGGAATCGGAAAGCGACGACGACGCTACTATAACGGCTCCTTCTGGACTTACGACAGAAAAAGACGAACAGTCGAAAGGTCCGAAGACATCTGAAACTACCGCAGAAGTTCAACCGAAAGGTCATGAGGCTTCAGACAAACGGGAGAAAGAAAAGGTCATGCTCCCGATGGATAAGGCAGCGGCAGAAGCTGAAGCGGATTCGGCGCGACAGGTGTTTTCATAAATCACTGTTCATACCATTAAAGGAGGTCTTTGAGAAGGAACGATCCAAGTCGGTCGGCGATCTAAAAGGTCAAGAGACTACGCCACAAGAGGAAAAGAAAACAGTTGAACCGAAATCGGCGGGGTCATCATCAGGATCACTGGCAAAGCTGAGGATCGACGAGACAGCGACGGCTGACCCAACGGACTCGACATCCTCCCAGAAAAGTAGCGGTACACCGGCAAAGGAGGCTACAGATTACATGTTAGGGCCGGCATTGGACGTGAATAATCGTACATGGAACGAAGTCCAGAACGCGCTCCAGATCATCCGAGAAAAAGAGATGCTTGGTACAGATCTGAAGAGACAAGTGGCAATAAATTCAAACGGAAGGTCGTCACTTAACATGACTGAACGAGTCTTGAAACGAGCTTATAAGGAAGGAAAGTTGGGATGTAAATATAACAAGGACAACAAAGTCGTCTACTACCTTCCGAAACAGGGCACGGAACGAATGCCCAGACTTAAAATGGAACTGGAGGCCTGGAAGATAGCCATCACAGATGTGGCTCTGGACGCCATTGGCGGTACCAATGGGGGCGTCATGGAATGACCTTTCGAACTTCATGGCCGTCAATTCATGAATTGGGAGAGCTGAATATTGAAAGCGATAAAGAGTGGATTAAGAATGCCGTTGAAGCCTTGATCGCGGACGAAGTGCTTCATCTTAACCCAGATGGTCGAATTGATTTCAAGCCGTATAAACCATCGGCGAAGGAATCCGGAGTAAACGGGATGAGTGTAATATGCAGCGAGTAATGAACCCTGCATATTACAGAAAAAGCATAAAACAGTTTAAAACGAAAGAGAAAAGTGTTAGGAAAGGTCAGCTTGAAAGCAGTACTAGGACTAATAGAAAAGGTCACAGTAGTCAGAGAGTGCTGATAACGTGAGAAAGGTCACCACGTTACAGTGATAGAAAAGCCAGCAGGAGCTAGGAAAGTCTCAGCTCAGTAACGGATAGGCGTAAAAATGATAGAAAGCCTTGATAACGGATAGGAATGGAAAGGATTAACGTGGAAAGGTTACTATGATGGATTATTTTATAATTGCAGATTGAAGAAAAAAGATGGCACAAAAAGGTCAAGCCACTCCTAAACGTTCAGGAACGGCGGCAGACATCGATCAGTTTACGGGCTATAATCCGAAGTGTCCGGACTGCTTAAGGAACAACAAAAAGGTTGATAAGAAATTCCCTTGCTACACTTGCATTCACAAGCTGGAAGACCCACATACCGTCTCACTTGTTGGAGTCTCGGAAGCTAAACGTGGGAACTTGGACGTTTCGAAATCTCATAGCGCAAGGAATTACGGCAGCATCCCAGTAGAAGAGCGAATGCTATTCGAAGATCGTTATCGAAGCGATCCGGAACAATGAACCTGGTTGGGATGACACCTTGGAGCCGTTGAAGTGTCCACAAACAGACGCATATCGGAAGAAGTTTGAAGAAGACCAAGCGAAGATGCGAGCTCAGCAGATGGAAGACGAAATCCGCGCGAAAATTAATGCGGAAAATAAGAGAGCAAGTGAACAGGCTGCACGAGAGGGGCTGCCCAGCACATCGAGTTTAGTTGCACCTACGGGCATGGCCAGCCTTAACGAAGACGAAATGCAACTTGTACGACAGTCACTTATCATACAAATTGAAACGTTAACGAAAGATCCAGCTGCCATGTCAGACGAGGTATTCAAAATGCTGTTGCGGGAGAAGAAACGACTTCAAGACGGGTTCGCGCCGGCACCCTACATAAAGAAGGAAGTCGAAAGACGTATGGATGACCTACGTAAATCTCGCCGAACCGAAAGCGATGTGCTGCAAGCATTCAGAAATTTTAAACGGGACGAAGGCTTTATACGACCACGGTCGCCCCCGCATAGAGAAAGGTCACGCGGACATTCACGAGAATATGAGCGAACTTCTGAACGACAGAGAGAAAGGTCACGCGAACACTCTCGTGAAAGGACACGTGACTACTGCAACGAAAAGGTCACGCGAACGTTCTCGCGATAGAGATTACCGTGGCGGAAGAGGATGGGTGCGCCATGGAGACGAAGTTACAGAAATGAGTATCCAAAGGAAAATCGATACGGCAAAGATTTTGGCGGCGACGAGAGAACGTGAAGAAAAACGGCGTGCGGAGACATTCCGTACAGAGCCTGAAAAGCAAGGGCATCAGGTGCCGATGGGAGTCGCATTCCGGAATCGTAACGTCAGGATGTCAACACCCGAAAGGTCATGGGATAAAAGACGTGAACATACGCGAAATCGAACGCCTGACCCACAGGATAAGAGATGGCAACAGAGAGCCGCATTTTATGCGACCTTTGACTCGGGCGCAAGTAAAAGGTCATCAAGCACTGAACGGGAAGATTCACCCCCAAAGTATCAGCGGGTGGAGTCAGTGGTTCACGTTGTGGATCCAATTGTGAGTGCCGTACAAGAGGATGACGCGATGGAAGGCACTGGCTCAGTTGTCGAAACCACGTCTCAAGAGAATGTGACTCACCGACGAAATGTGATCTTGGATAGTGACCTTCAACCGGTTTCATCAATGAGGGATGAACCGTCGCAGCCAGCATCAGCAGACCGACGTGAACCGTCGCAGCCAGTATCAGCAGACCGACGTGAACCGGAAGGTCAAGGCGAACCAGATAATCGTCGCCAAGGTGACCAGCGATTAAACTCCAGATTTAATAACCGACAACCAGAAAGTATCGACATGGAATACAAGACGACTGATATTGATGAACAAACGGTCGAAATTTGTCGATACTTTGGACTTGAGCCGGATTCGGTTGAAGCCAACAAAATTGGCACAATTCTGAGACAGTTGAGCCAATTCCTACTAGACTCGGGTTATGCGAGAGAGATTAAACAAGGAGTGGAACAAGGACTTTTCCGTCGGTTATTTATCCACCGCGATTCAGTACGGGACTGTTATCTCCCTATCCGACGGAATGGGCTACACAGTTTGGTGGATTTAAGTTTACTGGATGTACCGCTGGATACAACTGACCCAATCGGGATGACACAGTTCTATTACAGAGACTATCCCGAACGACAAGAATACGTGGCTCAGTTCGTTTTACGACATGTGAATCCAGCTTTCAAGTTGCTTGCAGCAAGGGCATCGATAGGACTACAGGTGGATCCTAAGGACTATGCCGCAAAAAGGATGGGGCAAAAGGTCTTTGCCGCGAGACTGGTACATTATAAGACACAGAATCAATTGGTGTCTAATACTATGAAGGACGACATTCCACCGTTCTTCCGAGCTCATGTCGCTAAATTGGGACAACCGATGGAACATATCAGCATAGCGCACACAGCTCGAAAGGCGCTGAAAAAGTGTAAGACACGAATGGAAAAGGGTAACTTGACACAGCGCCACGCATCCCAAGTAGAGGAAAGGATTAATAAGATCAAAGATTCTCTGGGAAGTGACTACGTTGAACCGGTGGACGGAATCGAAACCTACATTGATGAATTCTTAGCGAAGAAAAGTGACCGTCGCCCGGACCGTGCGCCTAACCAGATGGGACGACGCGGTATCCGAAACCAACAGCTGCGGGATAATCTCGCCGACGTGCAGCGTCGATTGGCGGAAGACCCTGATAACCGAAGACTGCGACTCGAAGAAAATGACGCACGCCATCGACTTGAGGCGGTTAAGCGAAGTCGCCAAGGTAAAGGTCGTGGCCAGCGCGAAGTCGACCCGACAAAGGTCATGGAAGTTGACTCGACGGAACCAGTTGACCGAACTTCCGATCGAAACCAACCGGAAAGCGCTAAGAAACGCCCGCCGAGAGATGGCGAGGGCGATTCAAACGAAATGGAATAGTGTTGACCTTTAGGATCACACTATTGAAAGGACGTCTACGGCATTTGTCGGTACGTCACAAAAATGAAAAACAGTGTTGTATAAAGGGCGTGACATTTGACAGGTTAACATTAATTGTATTTGTGTATTTGTTGTTTGCAGCGTTTATAGCACAGAATTGCCTAAAAGAAATCATGTGGAATATCTATTGGGGTTGAAATTGATTCGGTCTATAAAGCCGGCCCCAAGGGAGTAGTTACGGCAGTTAGCCGGCCCTCCTCTCTAAGCGACTCAGTGTTATAAATTGACAAGAGAAACTACGGTAATCAAGCCGGATCTCTTGAATACGAACTGGGGCCACAAGCGGCGAAAAAGAGAAAGACAACAGGTGGAATATTGATGAGGTTAACTTAATGCGGCAACCAGCCGGCCTCATTAGAGTTGTTACGGTGAACTGTGCCGGCACTCTTTTTAGGCGATTCAGTGTCGGAATTAAAACGAGAAAAACTACGGTAACCAAGCCGGATTTCTCGTAGTAATGTTAGCCACAAGCGGCGAACAAGAGTAAAAGATTAAATGTGGAAATTTCATGGGGTACACTCAATGCGGTAACTAGCCGGCCCCATCAGAGATGCTACGGTAAACTTGCCGGCACTCTGGCCGCTCGAGGCATACTGAAGTTGGATGTGCGACGGAAAGGTCAAACTGCAAGTTTTACCAGGGAGGCAAGCGAAGAAGTGCTTGAAAGCCGCAGAAAATCGGCTAAGTTCCTCCATGACCTTTAATGGAAGTTTTGACGAGTGGGATGACCTTTGGGATCATCAATTGCCCAACAGAGTCACCGTATCGGAATTCAAGTCGCATGACCTTTGGGACCATTAACCCAAAACAGTCGCACATCTCAACGGATCATCTCAACAAAGGATGACCTTTACTAGGGAGGAAGCGAACTACGCTTGTCTTCATTGACGTCCCTCCATGACCTTTATTGGATTTCATTTTGAAGTCGTACGAATGATACGCACCATATTCCAAAGATTGAAGCAGTATTCCTAAGTCGTACTTGATACGCACCTGATTCTCAAGCGGATTGTGATGAAAGTCGCATTATGGATGCGCAGGATTGCTCAACAGAGCGGAATGGGCCAAGTGCGGAAAACGGTGGACAGGACCTGTGACCTTTGCGAGTCAGAAATGGAGGATCCTAGTCTACAATTTGATTAATACTTTTGTTGATCTGTTACTGTTGATCTGTTCCTAATGATTTGATAGTATTTTTATAATTGGATCTCTTTATTTCACATTGTATTAAACAGAATTGTGCCTTTACGGAATTGATGTGATAAAATGGATTAAGAGAATTCGATGTTCTTGAGCACGCACAGACACCGGCGACCGTCGTTTTCGTGGATTCGGGAGTGTGTCCAGCCTCACAGGAGCTCGGCATCCCCCCAGAGGCATGTGAGCGGGGGTTCACTAGCGTTCACGTCCGCAACGCTACGCCACTGGATTACGTGTCTGTGTTGTGTCTCTTTTGATTGGCTTGAGTTGTGTTAGTGGGCGCGGCATAGCACGTGCTGCACAGTGTTACACACTGTTGAATGGGCTCCACGCTTTACGATCGAGCTGCGCCGATCATTATTGATTTTCTGTTCTCCAGACTTTTCAATATTAAAAAGTCAGCGATTTACGGTGCGACGTTTGTGTTTCCGCATAGCTCGCGATCCATATCGTATCGCTCGCTTCCACGGGATCTATTCCGTTTAGGTCTCCGTATCTGGATCACTGTTGGATCTAGCATTAGA
>NW_026570606.1:0-30895 GCF_019649055.1 Paramacrobiotus metropolitanus | reverse complement strand
CATAGGTATATTACGCTCTCAGTTACTCTCAGCCAACGGTACAACACTCACAAATGCGCAGTCGTTCTTTTGAGTCATTGTACAACAAAATACTACCTTAAGCATCCAAAATAAACTTTCCATAGAAGCCGAGAATTTACACTCGGGAAAATCATAAGGAATGTATCTCTTAGTGTAAGTAGTTTGGTGTAATCACTGTAAAGGAAAAAAGAATTACAGCATTACGCTTTCAAACGTATTGTAGACGGCAGGAAGTTTACAATACATTGTACAAATCATAATGCGCTCCAGTCAACTAGTTTTCACCGTTTTAGTTGTTAAAGTAAAAAGCATTTATGGTCATGTACCGGTGCACGTATATAATGCCTGTGTCCCTTCTTTGGGATGGTAATTCAATATATTTAGCGCAGGTGGTGTGACTAGGACTGAACACCAACACAGACACTGAACCAGATAAACATTCTATCAATATTGGAATGTTATTAATTTCATGACAAACATCACACTGAGTACAGCCGGGATCATCAGCGTCACAGCGGTAGCGGAGAACATATTCCCAGAGTTGCACGTTACGCCTTTGCAAAGGCACACGGTCCCGTTCATGCCAAAAAATTGGTTCTGGGCTTTAAAAGGAAATCGTTTCCCCATTTTGATATTGTCATCGCAGTAGGAGTCACTAGCTGGAGGTATGCGGCCGAACAGGAACTGGATCAAATCGCGAGTTCCACAATCCAAAAACGTGCCGCCTATGAATCAAAACCGGAGGTACACACTTTCTATTCCAATTTACTTCCCAAAGGTCATTGTGGGCACCGTTAATTTCATCGGGGTAGCACCACGATGTTTATGTGGGACTATACGGAACATCGGTTGCCCGTTGCAACAGCGTCATGACGCTATGC
This sequence comes from Paramacrobiotus metropolitanus, assembly GCF_019649055.1. NCBI lineage: Eukaryota > Metazoa > Tardigrada > Eutardigrada > Parachela > Macrobiotidae > Paramacrobiotus > Paramacrobiotus metropolitanus. The sequence continues at coordinate 29,993 of NW_026570606.1, read as the reverse complement.
AACAGGAACGAGAATGCAACGAGAGTGATCTGTCTCGGGATTATAAAGAAGTAGAAATACATTTTGTATGATTACGTATTCGATAATACTGTAGTACTGTACTGGCGTAATTAAAAATGTAGTTTGTAAACCATGGATTCTATGTCGTTATCATTTTCCGGACGTGAAGAAGCTTACCTGAGGAATTTCCACCGCCTCCGCCAAGAAAATTGGAGTAGCTGTAGTTATATGGACCGTCGGTTTTCAAGCAGTACTCGGTACCAGGTGGACATGCGACGTTTTCAGCTAAGCTAGGATTGCAACTGCCCAGTATGTCGTTGGACCTCAGGAAACCATACTTACACTGGTAACAGTTGAGCGCCAGCCCTGTAATTTGGCGGTCAGTCAGGTTATTTCGATGTATATAACTTATAAGTATCCTGGCAAGAGCGGTAGCGAAAATCCCCTTTACTTAGAGTTGTAAACTTTACCTTCTCCGTATCTGTAGTTTTAACGTTACAGTAGAGCATCTACTGAAATTCATCGCGCTACATTACGCGGCATGTTCACTAGCAAAGTCATTTTCCAGTCGGCTGGATAAACAGGAATTATTCAGCTGCGATAAGGTTACAGCATTGAAAAATGAAAGGCATTACTTGTATATATGTAAGTAAATCATGGTGCTGTGCTTGGTTTTCATGTCCCACCTGTCGATACCAAGACCCCAGCTACGAACAGCCATCCAAACCCGCTTCGCAACATGGTGAACCGGTTGCTGAAAAAGTTCCCGCAGCTTTTAAAAATATCACTACGACGGAAACTTCCGGAAAATGGTAGTATCAAGAAGTATGAGATCGCTCGAGCTGAGTATAATCCAATTTACGTTAATCTGCAACGCATATCACATATAGAACTGCAAAAGTGATCGCTGCGACGGCGTGTTCGGTGTTAAGTATTATTTACTCGTACATCGTTTTTTCCCGGTAATGTTAGGACTGCCGCCTGCTTATCGTCCAAAGAGTTCAAAGTAAATTCACTATGTTATCTATTCCGGTAGTAAATACCGTGCACGTACAGATATGAGTAATAGTAATAGTAATACATAATATTACTTATAGTTAAGAACACATATGATTAACTATTAGTGCTATCAGCGCGGAAATAATTTGACATCCACATAATCGACTGACATTTTACTGTCGATAAATGGACATAATCTAATACGCGAGAGCAATGAATCATTGAGTAATGCAGCTTGTATCTTTACAGTGGTACAACTGTCATTCTTTTGGAATCGGTCTCGATTGCATAATTACCATGCTCGGGTTCGGGTGGCACGTATTTTTTTAAAAAAAAGCTTCTATACGTGGACAGCTACAGGGTGTACCACGAAGTGAACGGTTTTGAACGGAGTGGTCACCATCACGAAGTGAAAAGAAGTGCGGATAATCTAGCTTGTTAGTAAGAGTTAGCGGGATATCTCCGCCAACCCCACTTTCCGTTGGGACGGTTGGGTTACTCATATCCGTTGTCCATTCGCGATAAAACGTGGCCCATGCGCCTCATTCTACACTTCAAATAAAATTTTGTTAGTTAAAACCCTGTAATTCGGAATAGACTGCTTTCGTGTGGCGCTTGCTTTACATGCAGGTAAACCCCGGCTCATCGGCTGACCTGTAATCACATAGCAATTTCATTATTAATATTTTAGTGTGTCACCTTATGCACAACTTTTTTTTCGTAGTCATATCTTAAAGGGTCCAAAGCGAAAATCGGAAGCGAAGTAAATACTGCTTCCTCGGCGAACAGTAGCTGTTCTACCCTTTGCAGTGGAAACGCTGGGAGTGCTCGGAGAAGCCGCGAAAAACATTGTCAGTTTCATTGGACGCCTGATTCGGGAAAAGACCGGAGAAAGCCGATCTACCGCCTTCTTGAAGCAGCGCATTAGTTTAGCGATAATGAAGAGAAACGCTGCCGCAGTTTTAGCCTTTAGGCACTTTGCCGGGCAGAAATAAATTTGAGGAAGGGAATGATTTTGGTTGTTTTTGAAATTGTAACCGTAGTATAATCATTGTTGAACACGAAGGAAACCAACAAAACATTACGGACTTTTTATTCCATTCACTACCTTTCAATGATTCGATCCGTCCACAACCTTTTCCGGCACTGCCTTTAAATCCGTTATCTATGTTTACTGGCAGTTGCGAACGAACCTTTTTATATTTATTACTCACTTTCCACCTCAGCTGTTTATTTTAAAATTATTTCAAGATTTGTGCAAGGTCATTAAATTTGCCGCTGATTACAGATCACCTGTTACGCCGTCAACGACATTGTATCTCAGATGGACCATAATGCACAATGGCATTTTTTGCCCTGTGCGTAGAAAAAGATCAACTCGCATTGGGCAGCGCATCGCCATCCAGTATCCCAAAGTATGGGTTATAATTCTGCATTCTAGCTTTTGCTCAAAGGAAAAAACAACACATGGTTCAAGAAATCTTTTAGGGCTGCTAAAGATTCTTCTAATTAAGCTCCACTGTTCATTGAAGCGCTATTCCAGAGAGATATCTCCACCCACAAACCGCTAAGAAATTCGGATCTGATAGCATCATGTGTTACCGATTACTGTAGGTCAATTCTGGCAGATTTCATAAGCGCTTGCCAATGCTCCATGAAGAAACGCAGTAAAGCAGTCCTGACACCGGAAATCCGCCTTGGCCTTTGGGTGAACCTTGAAAGGATCACACATTGGCTCCTGTGCCGAGCCGCAAGTGATTGTAATGTCCATAAAATACTCTCGATCATGCACTAACTGCAGAAGAGGTAACAGATGCTGACTGGCGCAAAGATCTCTGTTTGTTATCAAAGAGCCACTGAAGGACAGAAATATTCTGGTTGTGACGTTGTACAGGAAACCGATTAGCTCGCCTGGCAGTGTAGTTATGTTGTTCACTTCGAAATTGGCTGCACGCAGATGCGGAAGATTCAGCGGTGAGGATGTCTTGAGCGTAGTGATTAAGTTCCATTTCACATTTAGATCCTAAATATAGCACACTGATTGTGAAAAAACGGAGCATTTTCCACTTTGAGCTGTAAGAAAAGTGATGTGGTATTATAAATGCAGGGCTTACCGGCTTATAATACCACATCACGTTCTGCTGTTGCGTAACTGCGTAAATATGTACAATGTCTGAGTGTACCAACGTTCGCAGAGTTCTCTTGTTTAAAACAAGATATACGTTGGTCATTTGTACTGTACATACTTTGACAAATTATGTACAGTACAGTGCACCCACGCGTACGTCGAACCATCGCGTTCACAACTCGCATTTTCGCACATTTTGCTTACAGTACCGCTCATACCGTACTATTGTAAGCTGTATTGTACTTCGCCGTTCGCCATATCTCAGCACGTGGTCACTTTTTTCCAGTACTCGTATATCCATATAATTATGGTTATTGGCTACCTCTATTCGTGTGACTTTCTGTGTTACAGACACATAGAAATGCGATCTATTGATCACGGCTGTTCATTCTATAACACGCCCCAAGGGGCGCCGGTGACCATTTTCTTAAAACGTTTAATATAACTATACATAAGTTACCACATGTTGAAAAACATGTGAGTATAAAACTTTTTAAGGTACGGTGTAATAGTGCAGTAGGTCACTGCGTTTTGCGGGCAATGATTCACGTGGATGCACTTTGTTCCAAAATCGCTTATGCGCGCTACATTCAAGTGGGTGAATTGATTCAGAAGTGTGGACATTGTCTAGCAAAACATGGTGAATTAAAACTGTGATGATGAACTAGCTAATCTTCTAATCTTGAAGTTTATGTGTCATCAGGCTGAAGAAGGCTAGAACTAGCCTAGAAGGCACTCTAGCAATATAGTCAGGAACGCGTTTAAAGGTTTGGCTTTGCACGGCGCCTTTACGAGGTCACTTCGCTTAAAGAGGGTCAATAACCAGACCGTATGCTCACCTCAAGACGGGCTGGCAAAATCGATAAATCAAACTCCGTCAGTTGGTTCTCTGTCAGAATCAGCGCTTTCAGTGCCGGCGTTCCATCGAACACTCCCGGTGCGAGATGACCCAAGCCGGTGTTTGTTACTTGCAGGAACAATAAACTATCAAAACCCTGGAACATCCTCGCATCTAAAGACAGCAGCTGACCGCGGTAAAATTTCAAGATTAGTAACGAACTTTTGACATTGGCGAGAATTGACTTGATGGCAGCGGTATCGTTGAAAATGAATGTGAAGAACCCCAGTGACTGCAAATGCGACCAGTGCGGCAGGGTTGGAATATCCTCTGGATACGACTCGGTATAGATATTGTCCAGGGTAAGTATGGCAATATTATCGGGAAGAGCACTGGCGTTGAACGATTCGGTCATTGCCTGACATTTTGAATACGTGTCGTTGCTGAACGTGAATTCCTCACAGAGGTCGTCTTGGGGAAAGTGGGGCATCGCCGCCTTATGGCGTCTTGCGGTTGCTTGTGCCCACACGTGGAGAACCGGCAGAATCACTACTATCCAAGCAAATTTCATAGTGGATAAAAGATCACTACTGCATTCGCATATATTTCTAACTATCAAACCTGAAACCACTCCTCACATTAGGAACCTTTTTAAGCACACTATTGAAAACGGTAGCCTTGCTCAAGCAGACAGAAAACCCGCTATTAATACCGCACATTTATGACTGAACGACTGCAGCCTTAGGCTATTCTGTATGTGGAACATGCTTTCTGGGAAAGTTTTACGATGCCGGTACCATTTTTCATTACCTTATGTGGACCTTTCTTTTTGCGGTATCAAATAGCAGTTCCTTTCAGTCAATCAAGCAAACTTTTGGGACATGGCATACTACATAATTATACAGTACACCATGACGATGCGAAATAATGTATAACATATACATCAGTGCCGAAGCAGTGTACATACATTAGTGACATTGGTGACGAAGCACAATCACACCATGAAACTATGGAGTGGAATTATATAATACAGTGCCAGAATACGACTAACTTTGGCGATTTCTGCACCTATGGCACAGTTCGTACACGACCATTTTCTGGATCACATTATCGGTTCGTAGTGCAGTAGTCACTTTCAGACTGCGTAGTCGGGTGTAGTCTCTATCGTCAGAACTTTTGTAACCTTGACAGCATGCGCACCTGAATGACACTACAAGACAGCTTGCTCCACTGAATTTGCGGTAGTTCACTGCAGTTAATATAGTCAAAGTAGTCCACTGTAGTTTCCGTAGTCCCTGTAGTCTCCGTAGCCGCACGTAGTCCCCATAGTCCCGTGTAGTCTCCGTAGTCCCGTGTAGTCTCCGTAGTCCACTGTAGTCTCCGTAGTCTCATGTAGTCTCATGCAGTCTCCGTAGTCTCATGTAGTCTCATAGTCTTATGTAGTCTCCGTAGTCCACTGTAGTCTCATGTAGTCTCCGCAGTCTCATGTAGTCTCCGTAGTCTTATGTACTTTCCGTAGTCTTATGTAGTCTCCGTAATCCACTGTAGTCTCCGTAGTCTCCGTAGTCCACTGTAGTCTTCCGTAGTCTCATGTAGTCTCATAGTCTTATGTAGTCTCCGTAGTCCACTGTAGTCTCATGTAGCCTCCGTAGTCTCATGTAGTCTCCGTAGTCTTATGTACTCTTCGTAGTCTTATGTAGTCTCCGTAGTCCACTGTAGTCTCCGTAGTCCACTGTAGTCTTCCGCAGTCTTCCGTAGTCTCCGTAGTCTTATGTAGTCTCCGTAGTCACATGTAGTCTCATTAATCTCACGTAGTATCCGTAGTCTTATGTGGTATCCGTAGTCTCATGTAGTCTCCGTAGTCCCACATTGTTTCTGTAAAGTCCACTGTAGTCTCCTTAGTCAAGATGTGCGGCGATGTACGAATGCGTCGTGAATGTGCGATTATTATTGTGCCCGTAGTAAATGGACGATGAATGTCCCTGGTGTTGCTACGCTGCCTTTTGGACTAACGAACACACCTTGGTTTAACATCTCTCCGTGTAACGATGAAAAATCTAACAAAACTAATAAAGTGATCATGAGCATTAGAGGTCAGCCACTTACCGTTACCGTAAGAAACCTCAGAAGCAAAGGGCGGTTGTACGAAGCCCACCGTCACGAGCGCGAAGACCAATAAATCTAAGAAATCTAAGATTATCCTCAGAAACATAAGCTAAGAACATTCTCACAAGCCGAAGAATAACTTCCAAAAACCTAAGTATAAAACCTAAAAAACTAAAGATTAACATAAGAAACCTAAGAGTGAAAAAAGCGTCCTAGAAAAACACGAAAACAAAGGCAAGCCCGAGAAATTCTTAGAAACCTGAAAAACCTAAGAAACCTAAGAAAACCTAGAAATACTTCCAAAACTAGTAAACTTAAGAAATCAAAGATGGCCGAGATATGCTGTTGCCGAAACAAGTGTCGGCAGAAGTAAACCTCGTACAAATTTTACGTTGGCCGAAATGATTATGTGCGGCCGAAATGTAACGCAGCCGAAACGATCGGACGCGGCGTTGGCCGAAGCCATCGAACGGCAGAAGGCAATATACCGAAAAGCGTCATCTATTGCACTGCCTAACCACTGCAGATGTTTGTTTAATCGGACTGATACAGTGATACTGATAGTATATAAATAGTAGAATGTTCGGATACCGTCGTACGAGGAACATGGTAATTGTTAAATTATGGTTAGTTATCCACTTTGCCACGATCTGTCTGTCCCTGCATGTATGCGTACTTCTTTTCGTCACTGCACTTTTACATACGTATACACTGCAGATGATATACGCAGGTAGGTAAAAAAATTTAAGCGGGAAAGATAATCTACAAGTTAGCAAGTGATCTTTTAAAAACTCTCATTAGCATTGTTAGGTAAGAAAATCACATCTGGTAAATCATACAATCGTGTGTATATGCATATAGTGGCAATAACCGCCGGACGGACAGCAAATTTATCATCATCTTTGAACAAGTTTAAAAACAAATACAAAAAGTAGTTACAAGCATGCAGTATTTGTCTCTAACCAAATTTCTTCTACTGTTATTTCTCAAACATCCTTCAAGGTTCGGCAAGCAAACAGTCAACGACAATAAACAAGAATAACTGGGCCGGTAAACAAGCTAACAAAATATGGAAGAAACACAATGCCAAAACAACATACATGCCTTCAGTTCAACACTACCGCAGTTAAATTTCAGCGTGAAAGTTTGCGATTGCAACCAGCTTATCATTTCTGAATTTAATGGCGTCTTCAAGATGATTTGCGAACCTAGTTATGAACTGCGGTTGACGCCGCTTAACGGTTATCTGTTTTCGCAAAATTTTTCATATGCCAATTTTCCTAAAATCAACACGCAGCGGCTGCTGTGCTGTGTGTGAAGAATAGTTTGTGATATAGCCGCTTCTGCCGTAAGAATGCGCAACACTGTACTCTAGAGGCTACAGTCGCTACACTCTAGATCGTCTAATCCCTAGAGTACAGTCCTGGAATGCGTTAATAAAAGCGGTTTCTGTGTGTCTCCGCGTGTTGGAATCTTTCGTCCTGGTTAACTGGGCCAGTCTACATTCAGATATTGCGACTCTTTCCAAGAAAAGTTTCAATGGTATCGGACTAGATTACATTTGAGTGTTGCCGCAGTGCCGTCGTAAGATACCTCTTGTGTCTCTTTAGCGTAGCTCAGGTATTCTCAAGAACTCATCCGCGCGTTCTGCGCAAGCTGCCAACGGAACAAAACACATACCTGCATGCGGCCCGATAACGATGCTTATATTGATAACGGAGCTCCCGAATCTGTGCAAGATACCTTTTCCTTGCAAAATGTTTTTTAATCTGCACAGTAAATGAAATTGAAAAGTTACGAAACTTCCACCGGCTTTTTGACTCTAGAATTTTCGTCGACGACTTGATCTCTAGGAATCCTGCCGGCAAGACATTCCACTGGCGTTCTAGCATTGGCCTTTTCACGTTGAAACGAATAAAATTTAGCATTATTCAAACATGAAGATGAACTATCAGACCGACTTATATACTTCAGGTTGAAAACGAGAAAACAGCGTAAGTTGGTTTTACAACCGGTGCCAACATAGTAGTACGTCAGTTCTCTAACCTACGTTTTGCATCCCAACAATTTAGTTGCTGACCGACCACAACCTGCTGACCCTCAGATCGGTTTTCGACAATTTTTCTGCCCGAAGCTCTGTTGACAAGAACGAGGACTCAATTGTGGCAGGACTTCAAGCCCGTGCTTTAAACTTTAAATGTAACTTAAAATGTGCTTAATTTTATTCTAATTTGTCTACTGCCGGGCTGTACAAGTTCTCGTATCTACCCGTTGCGAATACGGGACGTACCTAAGCGTACATCCGTCCCGAATCTTTTCATGGGTATCCTGGTACGCGAATAAAAAACCACGATACCGTTTCGCGTGCCTGATGTTCCGGGACGGTTGTGTACTATGCGGGAGCTAGTTTTGCTACAAAAATGAGATCTTCCTTAAGACGGTTTAGTTATACGTTAGCTGCACGTCGAGACGGGGCGACGTTGTGCTATTCGAAGTGACGGTCGTCGAAATGACGATCACTGTTACAGCCATCCCTAACGGCTAACACCATTGCTTATTAAGCCAACGAAATTCTATGAAAACTTTCTGGCAGCATAACACAGTCCTAGCCTACCGGATGGATATTAGGATCTATTCTCTAAGCTCCGTATTTCGCTGGATCACTGTTCGCGGTACCATTTATTTCAGCTTTCATTCAATTGTTTCTGGCCTGCAAGGTCAGCGCTCTTCAAAACTAGTGCGATGGAAGCCAACGTGCCACGTGTACAACCGTTGTTTAAAGCAAACGCTGGCAGATGCCGGAACCGACGGCAGTAAGTTATCCACGCATTCCTTCCGGCGAGGTGGTGCCACAGCAGCAGCCAAATTCGTAGCATCGGCAGCGGTAATTAAAGCGCAAGGCAACTGGCGCAGCAGGTGTTATGAGAAATATGTCAGTTTGGATAATCGCAGACGAGAGGAATTCGCGCAATGTATGGCAGCAGTCGGATCGCAAGAGCGATTTGGGGGTTTGGAGACGTACCTGCCCTGTGCAGGCGTTCTTTTGAAGTTTGTGCTATGTAGTTATTGGTTGCAGTCCAGTTGTTTGTTCGTTTCCGGTGGACAAATTCGTCCGCCAGGGATTTTGTCAATAAAATCCACCCCCCATGCGCGGCAACGTTTTATCGATATAATACATTGGAGTTAGGCACAGTAATAAATAGCAGTAGCAAGTAGAGTAATTACTCTGCTATTATACTGATTGTTAAACTGGGATATGAAGGGCACAAGTGGTGTTAGTGGTCAAATAAATTACACATATAAACAGTGGTAAAATACAGTGCAGTAAATAAACTAATACGGATAGTTTACATGTTGAAAAAGCGCAGAACGGCAACAAAACTGGAAAGAAGAACAACTTCTAATAAACTACAGAAAGCCTGTTCAGTAGATGCACGAAATTTTGGTAAATGATTGGTTCCTGATCCGGAAATTCAGAAATAGATCGGAAACCAAAGAAAAAAGTTATCCGCTTTTGGGGAAAAAATTCCGCGTTTCTGGTTTAAGGTCGCCTCTGCAGTCAGTTAAAGAGAGGCAAATTTCCAGTAGATATTAACGCCAACTATGCAGTTTCACCGGTATTATTTGCACTGGGTTATGATTTTGTCCATCGCATTAATTATTCCGCGCAATTCGCGCGGGGTCTTCTAGTAAACTTTAATAAAGGTGTTATACAGTACAGTATGATAGAATAATGCTTCTGTACACTTTCAAAAAACACGGAATGTATGCACGAATTTTAAAAGAAAGGTTATACCGATGCACCATAAAAGTTAAAACTAATTGTTTCTTGCATGTTTCGATTCCCGTTTAAAAGCGTTACCGTTAGCATTGCTGATTTATATTTTGCGATTTGCAACGACACCGTTCAATTTTTATCTAAATGCACAGTATTTTTGCCGTTTGTCAGTTACTGGAAAGTGGAACAACAGTACTTTAAATAATAACTGTTTCTTTAAAATGTCGTTGCGTAATTATAAATCATTTAAGCTTAAGTAATACACAATACATATTTATTCAATTCATGTTCATATAAAATTCATGAAAAATTAAGCGAACTTGGTAGTTGTGGAAGCACAACGATGATGTTGTCATCACAGCCCTTAGGCAGCCAAGTTGGGCCAGTTTTTACAAAAAATTACTATAGGCCAGTCGTCAACAAAACAAATAGTTACTTAACTTTTACATGGTTGCCGTATGTGTCCAGCCCCTATTATACTATAAGTTTCGATGTTGAGACCATGTTACAAATTGCACTTAGTTCAGACTTAAAGCAGACCTATTTAAAAATGCGCCCCGAAGCATCCGCCGTAGAATTCTTCCTGGCAACTGAAATTTGATAAAAAATTTTATTGATAGTGTAAAAAAGTGATAAACCTGGACTGTGACCCAACTAGTCCTGCTAAGTAATACACCTGTCAAAACTCCATACGCCTGACGCCTGTGTACCTTTACAATTTGAATGGGGGCATTGTCGAAGTTGTCGCTTTTCAGCCCGCCAAGCAGTGTCGAAACATCAAAAATTGCCCTTTGTGATAAAACACGCCCAAAAGGTACAGGATGCCATCTCTGCCTTGTTCATTTCAAAACAAACCAAAGATGTCTTGTTTTGAAATGAAGTACAAGTACGTGAAAAAACAAAAACGGCTGAAAGCAATATTTTGTAATTTAGTTAACACAACTGCCCCAACTTCACTGCCCAGGGCTGTACATGCGTTTGGTTTTTCAATTCGGGCAATATTAATTAATTTTATTTAAGCACAACACTGACTCTGATGATTGCATAAATTTGCCCATTGGACAATCTGAAAAACACATCAGCGAAGCAAAAATTTCAAACCACGAGTGCCCAAGACCACACCGAACCACTTCCGAATACGACAACACTCAACCGACTCTGAACACGACCTCTGGACTATATGGACTACAGAAACTACACCGGACTACACCGGACTACAGGGACTAAGGAGACTACACCGGCCTGCAGGGACTACTGAGACTACACCGGACTACATGGACTACAGAGACTACATGGACTACGGAGACTACACCGGACTACAGGGACTACGGAGACTACACCGGACTACATGGACTACATGGACTACATGGACTACACCGGACTACAGGGACTACGGAGACTACACCGGACTACACCGACTACAGAGACTACACCGGGCTACAGGGACTACGGAGACTACACCGGACTACATGGACTACAGAGACTACACCGGACTACAGGGACTACGGAGACTACACCGGACTACATGGACTACAGAGACTACACCGGACTACATGGACTACTGAGACTACACCGGACTACATGGACTACATGGACTACATGGACTACACCGGACTACATGGACTACTGAGACTACACCGGACTACAGGGACTACGGAGACTACACCGGACTACACCGGACTACAGAGACTACCCCGGACTACAGGGACTACGGAGACTACACCGGACTACATGGACTACAGAGACTACACCGGACTACATGGACTACTGAGACTACAACGGACTACAGGGACTACGGAGACTACACCGGACTACACCGGACTACGGAGACTACACCGGACTACATGGACTACAGAGACTACACCGGACTACAGAGACTACACCGGGCTACATGGACTACACCGGACTACATGGACTACTGAGACTACACCGGACTACAGGGACTACGGAGACTACACCGGACTACACCGGACTACGGAGACTACACCGGACTACAGAGACTACCCCGGACTACAGGGACTACGGAGACTACACCGGACTACATGGACTACAGAGACTACACCGGACTACAAAGCTCTGGGATTGCGGCGTTCTACCTAGACTGCCGAGGCTACAGGAGTCTACGTGCGCTACTGGACTACTCGTTAAAACTGTGATCCAGAAAATAGACGTGTACGAACTGTGCCATATCTAGATTTCTGCGAGATTTTTGTTTATCGGTAAATGGCTGCATCACGACACTTAAACCGACTAAATTCAAATTCCTACAGATCGGCCAGCGTTATACCGTAAGTACACAGTTTTGGCAGTTAATGCCGTTCGTTAGCATCCAGCACATCCAAAAACCTGTGTAATTACTAGATTGTCATCCAGATACCCGACGAAAATATAAGTTTTCTTTTGCAAAATAGCGTTTTGTTATTGCATGTCAAAATCTACTGCGGTGTTTACAAAGTGCAAGAACCGTCTGTTAACCACCCACAATCAACGACAACGAATAAACGATTAGAAAAGTTGTTAGCACTTGCGCGGCTAATATTTCAGAGGAGGGAATTGCGCATATGGACGTGTACGTATATATACAGAGGTGTAAATCTTTTACGCTTGTGGAGCGTTTTCTTTAGCTACTTTTTTGAGATTTCATTTTTCTACAATTCAGTATTTTGCCATGTGCAGTAAATGTAAATTTAGGAATCCAACAATGGTTTTACCGTAACTTAACCAAACCTCAAGTACTAAATCATCTTGCGAGCAACCTCGCGTGGCAGTACTGTGCAGTAATGCAGTATCCTTCCTCTGAAATATTCTGTACCCATGCGCACCATAATTGTCCACATTCCCATGCCTACTGTTCATTGCGCTTTCCAAAGCAAAAGTATGAACTAAAGAATATCGAGGAAGCAATGTTGTGCACTACAAATAACAATGCCGATGTGATAATGTCCATGCACGACAGTTACACGTCAGTTTTGCTTCATGATCATGACTAGAAGTATAAAAAGCGCCGACGTCTGTTGCTACTAAGAACAATCCATCTGGCATCCACCCACTGCGGTAGACGGTAGTGCAGAATTCGAAAAGTGACCAAATATTAATTGAAAACAGTTCTCCCGATTATTTCATGAAAATCATCAACACGACAAGCGGGATCGTTAGCATCACAGCGCCAGCGGAGATGGTATTTCCAGAGTTGCACGTTACACCTTTGCAGATGCATACAGTTCCGTTCAGTCCAAACCATTGCGTTCTACCAAGCACTTGTCCAAACATTTTGATGTTGTCATCGCAGTAGTTGTCACTAGCCGGAGGGATGCGGCCGAACAGGAGCTGGATCAACGCAGGAGTGCCGCAATCGTAAAAGGAACCGCCTACAACGCGAAATAAACAGTTTGACAAAGGTCACTGTTGCACTGTTACTCGTAATTAGTTACGATTAGCATACTTTTTATATACAGTAGGTAACATGAATGCAAAACGCAACGTTCCAGTTGAAACGCGGAATCTCAATGGATCACTTCAAACTCAATCAGAGAGAGATAAGTAACGTAATGATACACATTCAGTTATACAGTATAACAATGTTATTTTGTAGCCAACGAACTGTATCGATAGTACGGGTAAAAACTCGCCTGATGACGTTCCCGAGGCTCCGCTAGCCTGTGTGGAGTAACTCCAGTTGTAAGCACCGTCCGTTTTCAAACAGTATTCGGTACCCGTTGGACACGTGACGTTGACGGCCGTGCTGGGAAGGCAGTCACTCAGCATTCTACTGGTCTTCAGAAAACCATCCGTACATTGATTACAGTTGAGCGCCAGTCCTGTAATTTGACAGTCGGTTCAGCATTGTGCAACATGCAGTTCCACTTTATGCTACACTTTAGCGTCCACACCTGCCGATACCAAAACCCCCGCTACGAATAAGCATCCTAATCCGTTTCGCAGCATGATCAAATGCTTGTTAGAAAAGCTTCCCGTTAACTGCACTTTCGAACGTAATACCGACTGTCAACTGACGTTGGAACTTGGAAGGCGGTTAACTGTAGAAGTAAGTGGCATGCGGTATTCGATTTACAGTTAGCGCTTTCTTCCGGCAGCTGCATGCCTGCTTATCGCCAACGACGCCAAGCACACGAGTGGCAAAAGGAGTAGAAAAACGATCTGAGATTATCTTGTTGTATTGTGTAATGTTTTGTTTATTACTGTCAAATGGAATAAGTGCATTGTTGGGCCTATTTATCCCGCAGATGGTCCAAGTAAACGTACAATGCTATCTTTCCTGCGCTGAAATCTGTGCAGATACAGCCAAATTGGGGGCAGACAAATTGACACTCGCATAATGCGACTGGCATAACCTTATCCGTCGGTAAATTGCAGAATGTGCAGAACTGCAGAATAAATTGCAGAATGTGCAGAATAAATTGCAGAACTGCAGAATTACCTGTAGAAGCAGCAGAGCCAACCATGTCTGACATAACTTTAAGGGAATTTACCAACATGAACAATTAGTCACTTGTCAATGTTTCGAACGAATTCTTATTTTAATTATTATGGCAGTCACCAAAGCACATTTTTGCGCAATTATATTTTTGTTAATCTATCGTTCCAGGCTATAGCAATGTAAAAAGTTTAGGTAACTGAGTATAACGCTGAAATGTAAGCCGGACGGTTCGTCGACAAGCACGATCATTACTATTACCACTAGCGTTGTACTGTAATTGTTTGGGGTGTGGACAGGGGGAAATGCCGCTACGAGCGTGTCGGGAAGATCTTCAGCTATGTTTAGCGTAGCATACAATCTACCCAACTCAAATGCCTCAGTGTCGCTCTAAAGTCGTACAGACTCAGTTGTTCATTCAGTCTTACCAGAATAAACAGCTCAATCCGCACTATTGTAGAGCGGCAATAAATCCCATAATCCCTTCCGGAGTACATTACAAGTATTCGAATATGAGGGGGAAAGCCAGTCTACGCGAATAGTCTCCTGTATACTCTTGCTGCAATAATCTGTATTGTAAACTTTCTACTGCCGGTATGTATTTAATGCGAAATACATAGACAATTTACAATACAGACTGCAGCACCCAATACAGTACCAACCGGTTCAATTTAATCGCGGTTATAAGCATCTACCCGTGTAGTCGTCTCTAGGAATAGCAATCGTAAAATTCGCCGACTGTAAATCAGCAGACACATGCATGCTTTTTCAAAGGTCAATACGGTACCGTGTTAAATGTTCAGCGTAGGCTAGCATCACGCATGTCAAAACAACAGGTACAGTATGTTGGAACATGTTAAAAGCGATGTACAGAGTACTATTTGTAGTACTACATTGTAGTTCGGGCAGGTAATAATATCAAGGGAAGTGACCTTTAACCTCTAACTTTTTTCTAAAATTCATTAATTTTAAAGTCTGAGAACACGCTAGGGTAGTATAGTGGATCGATGTAAGAACGAACTCCATGCGTATAAGCGTTTCCATTCGAAATACGAAGAAGATCGATCCATAATAAGAGTTTTGGTACAGCTCAACGCATTTAAATTTTGGGAAAGTTTTCACGCCAATGTATAGAAATTACTTGGCTTTAAAGTTTCATAAAACAATCCAAGAAGTGCGTGGAAGTGCGTGAAAGCGATAGTTTTCGTGCATGCACACGCATTGGTACCATGTAGCGGGTCACTTCCCTTAAAATTGTAATGTGTTACGCGTACGTATTCAGTACTGCATCGGCTCCAGTCTACAGATTAGTTCGTAAGCAATGAAAATTACGGTTTTCCCTCATTTTGAGATAAGCCGTATACTTCTATGAGTGGACAGTCTCACCTGCTGCCCATTCAAAGCCTGGGTCGGACAAATTGTACAAGTGAAGACCATCCGTTTTCAAGCAGTGCTAGGTACCCACGAGTATGTACTTTTTTTATCGCGTTCGTTGTGTTGCTTACGATTTTTTTCTCTGGGATGGAGCGCAAACTCGCCATTCGCTCTTCACCAGAATATGATAAGTAACACATACAGAGTACACCCACACAGTAACCAGCTATAGCGGCGCATATCTGTAGCGACACTGCATCGCGATGCTTTGCATTTACGGCAGTCGGAAGATGGTTCCGTGACTTCCGCCGCGAAAAAGAAGCTGCGTAGCACCTAATCCCGATCCCGTCTAATACGGAGTACGTAAGACTGGTACGTATTTTCCGGCGTTTGAAGTGCTCTCATTGTGCTGACACCGCTTTCAACTGGTAATAAAAACAATTTAAAACTGCTTCTGTTGTCAATGTCGTTTGTGCCTTGTTGTCATGTAATTTTATCACTGCGCGTACATTTAATTCGCACACTGCTATAAGAAACTATGTACTACGGAATAATAGTAGAGCAAGTAGCTACTTTATTGTTGAGTGAATAAAAACCATTATTCTGAAAGGGTCGGTCATCAATTAATACGCACGAGAAAATAACAGTGATTTGTCTCCTGATGTGATACAATGAATAAATCACGCTTTCAGATGAAAGAACCAATGCGCAGCAGAAAGCTTTATATCACAAATATACGAGTACAATACACACTAGCCAGTTCAGATACAGCAGTATACACAAGCCAATGTTCTTCTGAAAATAATTTATTTACTGCAATATGGTGATTCGAGATTTAATCACCAGCCAAACATTAAACTAGATTAATATTCTAGCCGAATTATTTCATGAAAAACATTACACTGAGTACAGCCGGGATCATCAGCATCATAGCGGTAGCCGAGAACGTATTCCCAGAGTTGCACGTTACACCTTTACACAGGCACACGGTCCCGTTCAAGCCAAACCACTGACGATCCGTTATGGTATCCAATAATTGTCCATACATTGTGACATTGTCGTTGCAGTAAACGTCGGCATCTAGACGTATGTCGCCGAGCAGAAACCGGATCATCGCGGAGTGCCGCAATCCAAAAATTTGCCATCTATCAAATTAAAACACATAGTTTTCAAAGGTCACCGAAGCATCCTTAATGTTAAGTTGTTACTGTACTCTCGACTCACGATGTCTCCGTTTTGTATGGTCTTTCCATGCAACACTATACTGACGTCACGGAATTCATTGGGTTCGGTCTTTTAGGCTTAATGAACCGTCTGAACAGCTTGAACCCTTCCTTGAGTACTCCAGTAATCGAAATCAGACGGTTCTTTGGTAAACCAAAGAACCGTCTGATTCTTTCACTTAAAACTCCCACTTTGACTTTTGTTTTGATTTAAATTTTAATTTATTTTTCGGAACTCCTTTCGACATTACGAAAATAAAATTCATTATTATCACCGTGGAAAGAAACTGAAAATTTAGGCTGCGAAATCTCACGGAAAAAACTGAACCGTTACTGTTCAACGCGCTCGAAAACCGATCGTTAGCCGTTAATTTGACGGGTATTACTGCCAATCACGCTTATTGGCGGATTTATGTTCACCGGATTCAGCGAGTGTTTTTGAACCGCGCAGTGCATGACTGGCTATACTTTACAAAACCGGGACATATTGAACCGAGAGTACAGTAATCACCAGTTCACTGTAACGTCTAATCCCAAGCCCAAACAGCCAGTTAGCGGGAGTCCAGTTTGATTTATTCGATCCCAGGATGATACTTAAGCAGCGGTGTTCAATATTCGGTATTAGGCATTATGGTGCTATTTCGTTATCGGATTCTCCGGACAAAAACAAACTCACCTGATGACGATCCGGAGATCCTGTTAGACCCCGCGACGTAGCTCCAGTTGTAAGCACCGTCCGTTCTCAAGCAGTACTGGGTATCCGTGGGACACGTGACGTTGTCGGCATTGCTGGGGCTGCAGCCAGCCAGCGTTTTGTTGGATCTCAGGAAACCGTTTCTGCACTGATAGCAATTAAGCGCCAGGCCTGTGAAGTACTAGTCCGGTCAGCTTTTTTGGGTGTATACACTGCTAAAACTGTTATACACACCCTAATGAAATCATCCCTGTCTTCTACGAGTAGCAGTTGCATACTTAAATCACATTATGCCGCAACGTCGTACTTTGGGATAGCGGGAATATTCAATATTCCCGCAAGAACACGAAATATTCAATTGCGCCGTTCAAAATGTTTTTTTGCCATATGTGCGATGTTTTCCTTACTTACCTGTCGACGCCAAAACTCCTACTACGAACAAAATTCCTAAACCGCTTCGCAGCATGATGGTCTGATAGTTGAAGCTTTCTCAGTTTTAATTTTATAAAAGGCGTAGCGGCGCAGACTTTGAATAAGTGATGGTAATGACTAGTGATCACTTGGTTATACAAATTTCTGTAATTCGATAAGACGTGAAACACCGGTTAACTGCAAAAGTGGCCAAATAAATACGAATACAATATATGTATCATAATACAGACACCTACACATCGCATACAGACTCATAACGGTTTTTACCGGTAATGTTACGTCTGTTTATCGTCAAAAGAGTTCCACGTAAATTTACAATGACATCGTTATCTTTCCCCGGTGCTCAACCGTACAGATAAAGTATGGATAAATAATTGATTATTATTACTAATATTATTATAATTACATCAAGAGAGGCAACCCGAATAACGGGACTTCAACGTCTGGTCGGTATTATCAGTTATCATGTTACCACGTTGTTACTGTTATTCCGCTATCAGAACTGCACCCCAACAATCGGACATTTACACATAACTGGCTGACAGTTTATTGTCGATAGAGGAAAAAGCCTTGAAAACATCGTGCACTGTTGCGAGCACGGAATGAATGAATAGTAAGTAATCAGTATAATATGTATATGCGACCGCATTTTACTAGTTTACATTCATGATAAACAAAGTTTTTGGCTGCTGTAAAGCATACATTTATTACGAAAAAAGTACATCAGTATAATATTATTGTGCTGATTTAACCAGCTTTTAATATGATTCAAGTTAGTTTACAATGCTATCTTGTAGGTGCTCAGATCGGTGCAGATATGGTTCATGTGGACATTGTTGTTCTATAGATATGCAAAATATTCTGTTCATTGTGCCCAGTTTTGTTCGAAAGCAGAGACAGTAGAGCCAGTTGATGTGTGACATAACAAGAGCAAGTTGACTTAATCAGCAAGAGCAAACTAAACTTATCTTTGTTGTGAAAAATTCTTGTTTTAATTGTTCCCACACCATCGAGTAATACGCAATCGAATTTGTTTTGATTTATCGTTCCAGGCTAACAGCAAAGTAGCAGTTGAGGAGGCTGCACATAAAACCGAAAACTGTGGCTACTCTCACCACCCCTTCGGCTACTTTCACCAAGTTCTGGCTATTCCCACCCCGTTATAACTTCAATAATTCTTGTTGCTTCGGAAATTTTGCATATCTGTAGACCTTAGAAACCAAATATGTAATACTGATGATTTAACATTAAGCGTTGATTTCTGACAGATGTCGACTAATACTGTAGCCGGCATTATATGCTGTACTGTACAGTAGCCTAATGTAAACTTTCGAACAAAACTGGGTACAGTGTACAGTATGTTTTGCATCGTTTCCGGAAGAACACAACTACAACAAATGCACAACTACACGGAAACAATTGGTGGAACTTTCGGGAAATGTGGTCAGTGGTCACTTCGCTCCGACACGGCTTCCTGATTTAAAGTACGCAAGTAGGAAGTAGTTCTATGGAAACGTTCTTCTTGATTTCGAAAAGGGCATTGCTACCAGTACGAACACGACGTTCGCGTACGCAAGAAAAATCCCATTGTAATATTCTTACTTTAGTACGGTAGTATGCTGGCTCCAGCGGCGTATTGGTTCGTTCATTTAGAATGCAGTCAGCTGTGCTTAATGTTTTGGTTAGCTGTCGTATTTAAATTCGTTTCCTTAATCGCCTCAATCATAATCACTTAGCGCAGCTAAAACTGAACGAAACATTAGAAACGTTATGGTTGATGAAACGATGTTGCCGATGCGGCGATGCACGTATTTGATACAGCGTGTTATAAAACGCTTTACAACAGCAAGAGTGCACAAACTCCATCACAACGTACGCGAACAACGCCCGAAAATGCCCACCAGTCAGTTAGCGAACTGCCATTTCTGCGGTCAGCTGTTAGCCATTCGGATAGGATAAGGAAGAGCGCAAACTTCTAATCAAGTCCATGTCCATATAGGTTTGCGGCGGTGGCGGCTGGCATCGTGGAAAACTGGGATCCCAGCCGGTAAGCTGGGATCCCAGTTTTAAGGTTAAGGTCTTTTAAGCCGAAACAAAACGGACGTCCACATCCTCCACTTTTTATATATATACTCCATACACCACTCCACAATATAGCGTACAATATATTGTATATATAGCAAGACTAATCGCATTCACAATCTGAAATGCAGTGCCCTACTGTGTACATAATTTTGAAGAATATATTTCAACCACAAAACGCCACTATCGAAGCGGCTCAGTTTATCATAGGTTCTTGAGAACCACACCCTGCTTGGCAATAAAATAAAAACTCACTTTCTGAAAGGCCATAGATCAGTGCATTAACTATCTTGCAGGTGTTGCATAAATGTGCCAGCATGACTAATACATACTTCTGTGCAGCGGTGTGCATTGATCATACGTACGGAGCCAATTTTTTTATTTCAGTTGTATTCAAAATGAATTGAAGTATGATAACTCCCTGTATACGTAGTATTACGTACACGGTGCTATGTATTGCGCAGCCTGCCTACATTTTGTAGATATGCAGATTTGTCCCACAGTTTGATACGGGCGGGGTTCAGAAGAAGGCTGTACTTATACCACGGCATGTCCATACGATGCAGCAAAAGCTATAGAAGCTCCATAGAAGTGTTGTATTCCTTCAAACGGAAATTGTGAACAAAGCAACCAAAGCCTTGTTGTTTCGTGGGTGCGTTCTTCCGGTTTACAAAAAGGTCACCGCTAGTAGTACGCAACGTTCCCGGCTGCAGTAAAATTTAATAAATGCAGTAAAGGGGTGGGAATCCTCAGAAGAGGTGTCGCACAGGCGATTACAATCAAAAGGGCGTTTTATAGAATCCATTTCTAAAAGGAAGGTGGTAAGACGTGATAAGAGCCAAAAGGTGATGCGAGGTACGGATTTGAAATGGGTTGCGCAAAAGAAATGCGAAAATTACAAAATCATGGGTTACTTTAAGTTAGTACGAGATATTTTGTATGCCACGCCTATCCAGGCGTTCAAGCATTTGACATAACTTATGCATACAAATATTCATATAATCATGTTCGTTGAATTACTGTTTTTTGTATCAATTGCAAGCTTTTGTAAGTGCTGCCTTTATATTCCGGTAATATTTCCAAAGTACATTACAGCGATAATTGTAGCGTAGTGGCTACCAGCGCTATGTACCTTGCATGTTTATGCTAACTTTCAAACTGGCTTTAATGCCACCCAATTTTGTATCTGTTTTACATTTGTGACAGGCAAGCGCAGAGGGGCTCACAGGTGACTTTATTGTACAAATAAAGTGGAGCAAATACCGCGTGAATGCGGGAAAAACACAACAAAGCCAATGTCTGGCAGAAAATCAGCAGTCAAGTTGCTGCGAGCTAGTTCTAGAGCGTAATGAAATGTAGAGAAAGAAATGTGCTGGCGGCAACGGCGTCACGCTGTCCAGACACATGGAATGTGAGTGCGCAGACTGGACTCGTATCCAACGCGAGCGAATATACGCTGAGTCATACAGCGAGAGAGGAGCGAGAGAGCAAGTATGCTCAGTGAGTGCGCCCGCGGTGTATCCGCATAGGCGGAGAGTGCAGTGCAGCCACTCACGTACGTACAAGAGAGGGCGAATCAGCATGTGTGCAGTGATACGCATACGCAAAGTGGCGTATCTATCACGCAGGCTGTCGTGCCTCTAACATGCCTCTGGGCGGGAATCCGAGCTCCTGCGAGGATGCTCAGACTCAGTACCGCACCAGCGTCGCACCTCTCCGGTCGACCCATGTGGGGTCGCCGGTACGCGTCCTCTTCCGGCGGGAGTCCGGTGTCTGTTGACCGTCCCATCCTTCACTTCCAGATCCATGAGAGGCAAGCAACTCACGGCCGCAAATCTGGAAGCCGCTCGGGGTTCGTTGTTGGACCGGTATTGCTTCTGTTGGCCTGGCATCTTGCTTCTGTTGGCTCGCGGAGAAAGTAAAAGAAAAATAATGACGGTTAAACAGCGCGAAGTAAAAGTAATAAAGTTTTAATCACAATTCCAGTGAGCAAAAAGTAAATGCAAAACAGATCTGGTTAGAGATTCTAAGTAAAATACAATTCCGTTTGTTAGAAAATGTACAAAAATACTAAAAAAAGATCTGTCCGGGGGGCTTATTCCGACTAGGATGACGTCCACGGGTCTTGAGTTTCCACGGGGTCTCCTGTCTAAATGCAGTCCGGTGTGTCAGGTCCGGGGCGTCGGTTCCCGGGTTACCCAACGTAACCGGTAAGTTCTTCCGAGGTCGGGTAAGCACGGCTGACACTTACGTCCGACTCGTATTCGTCCGTTCCGGAGGGAGAGGCACTGTCGCTGTTGCGAATGCCGAGGCATCCTCTCTAATTAGGGGGAATAGACCAAGGTCATCGGACCAGGTCGGCCTGCCGGTAAGTTAACCGGCGGCAAGGAGTTCGGCTAAGTCCCGAATTCCAGAAAGTCAGGTCGGACAAAACCGTACTTGTGTCATGCGACTTCTGTGGTCGCCAAGTGGTAATGCCGATGGAATGTGGTCGGTTAAAACCGTTAAATCTGCTACCACGAGCCTGGGTGTGACTTCCGATACGAACTGGCTCGAAGGTCCGGTCGGAATTTCTTGTTCCTCCATCCAACGGTGGTTTATCCGACCTTCTGTCGGTTGAGGATGGATATCCGACCTGAGGTCGGTTGTAATGTTATCCGACCTGAGGTCGGTGATAACGCACCTCCATGGTCGACCTCGGTAACTCGTGTTATTTAGGCCCATGTGGGGCCAAACAAGTCCCGTTAGGTCGAATTCGTCCATTCCGAGGTCGTTTCCAGTTCCGATCTTCAGTTTAGTCGTCTTTCACCGACCTGTTATCGGTGACTCCTGATGTCCGACCTGAGGTCGGGTATGATGTTATCCAACCCGTGGTCGGTGGTAATGTTATACGACCTGAGGTCGGTTACCACGTGACTGGTCCGTTCAAAGGTCGTATCTCGGCTGATCCGCTGGTGTTCCAAGCGAATCGAGCGATCCGGCGTTCCTAACCGACTTCTGTGGTCGGTTGGACCGGTTCTCCGACCCGAAGTCGGTGATAATGTTATCCGACTGGAGGTCGGTTACTCCAAATCCCAGGTCGATTGAGGTCGAATTCTTACGTCCGGAAGTCGTTTTCCGTGAATCCCTACGATGGCGTTTCCATCCACCGACCTGTTGTCGGTTACTTCTCATGTCCGACCCGAGGTCGGTTACAACGTTATCCGACCTGAGGTCGGTGATTCCGTAATTCCGTGTTCGACCGAAGTGAGTTACGGTATGCAGGCTCAAAGTGGAGCCGTACAAGTCCGTTTCGGTCGAATCATTCTCCTAGCCGACCTGTTGTCGGTTTCCATTCTATCCGACCTGAGGTTGGACGTAATGTTATCCAACCCAAGGTCGGTGATTCTTCTTCCAAGTCGGT
The DNA here is from genome assembly GCF_019649055.1 of Paramacrobiotus metropolitanus. Taxonomy (NCBI): domain Eukaryota; kingdom Metazoa; phylum Tardigrada; class Eutardigrada; order Parachela; family Macrobiotidae; genus Paramacrobiotus; species Paramacrobiotus metropolitanus. Next base: position 6,501 of record NW_026570606.1, on the reverse strand, counting down.
TGCGTCCGTTGAGAGGTCGGTTTAAGCCTCTGGGCACTCATCCGATCTCTGCGAGGTTTGTTTGGAGCGATGGTCTCTTCCATGCCTCTAACATGCCCTGGTTCGGGTCGATAACTTTGCCTCTGGACGGGTCCGAGTCCCATCAGGTTCGGCGGTTCCATGGCGTCTGTTGGCCATTCAACATGTAATCCCGGTCGCTTGTGGCGTCAAGGGACTTCTGTGGTCCCAATCCGCAAGACGGACTCTTTGGTTTCAGACCGGCGTACAATTCTCGCGCCTTGGCAGCGTTGTGCCTCGGGCCCCAACTTATGTCAGACTGCCCGTTCCCATCCCCATGCAACATGCGAACTGAGGTTAAGTCAGATCACTTCACTTCCCTGGTTTGGAGTTCCTTCGTTCGGTTCCGCGAACCTGTGACGCCTTGCCACTTCAGTTATGGAAAGACATCACAGGTCCGTAGGGATCTGTATGGGGGTGCAGGCCGTGTGTTCTAACACGGTTTGCCTAGGATGTTCCATTTGAGACATGGGGAAGCAGGTCGCGGCGGAGTCGTTGGTACGTCAGTAGCCAAATCACCGTCGCTGTTCCTCTTCAGGTAATGGCAGCACGGTCAAGCCGCGCGTAGTCGTGGTCACCGGTGAATCGGTTGGTTTATCCGATATCCTCCGGGGGAGACTGCGGTTGGACTCCAGGTACAGGTTCCTGGTTGAGAGCCTGTAGGTCCGGGTTCAAACGGAGAATCCGTCCAGACTAAAATCGTAGTCGGGTGTCGCGGTTTGCGGTCGCCATTACCGACTTCTGTGGTCAGTAAAGGCTACGATAAAGCCATCCCGTTTGTAATTTCCGTGTGCTTCCGTCAGGCCGACGTCGGTTAGTCGACATCTCAAAGGTCGGCTACCGTTGAAAAAATCGACTTCTGTGGTCGGTTCTAGGTAGCGGGTCTTAGTTGACACTGTCCGGTCCGTTGCGGTCCGAGTGACTCCGTGTTGTTTGCGGACTTGTTATCCTTTCGGCCATCCGATTTCGGAGTTAACCGTGGGTGCCTTGGCAAGCATGGTCCTGAACACACCGCAGTGCTGTGTTCCGGGCCATGCTAGCGGAATCCTCGCTGGTTCGTACTCCGGAGTCCGGTTGCCGGAGTGTTGATGTCGTAGATCGTAATTAACCAACACGGTCTGCGTTGGGTGCCCTTTTATACCAGGTGTTCTTCGGATGTAAGGTTGAAACTTCACCGACTTCTGTGGTCGGCTAAGTTATCCGAGTCGTGATTAGAGAAGGTCCAAGTTCTACCTTAAAATTGGCTGACTTCCGTGGTCAACGAAGGTAGTGGATCGTGGTTCTGTGACACGGTCTGCGTCACTTCCTTTAGTTACCTCGGGAATGGTCAACTTCTGTGGTTGACTGAGGTAACGGGGCACGGTTAAGGTCGCGGTTTGCGAAGTTAGGTCTCTGGGCGGGAGTCCGGTTCTTCGTTCCTGCCTTCGGTTAATCCAAAGCGTCGTGTCATAACAGGTCGGTTTTGACTTCTGTGGTCAATTCCGAACCATGTGACATTGCGGGCCGATGAGGATACCACTGTCTGCGGTGATGAAAGTTACTGGTCGGTTACCCGGTCCCAAAGTCGGCCACGGGTGCTTAGGCGAACATGGTGTCGAGAACGTGACAACGTTTTCGACACCATGTTAGCGTAATCCTCTCGGTCTGTTCTCCAGAGTCGGTTAGCCGGAGTAATCTTCTTCGGTAGCAGAACGTGGTTCACGATATGCTATGTTAGCAAGCCGGGGCGTCTGTTGGCTCCGGTGTAGCAGATGTGGTTCTGATCTGGTTCGCGATCTGCTAATGCCATGCTGGGGAACTGAGGTCGGTTGCCCAGTTCTTTCCAGGGGATTCCTTGGAGGACGTAACGGTACGGTGAAAGAACCGAAATACCCAGGTCTGACCACACGTTTCCGGGTCCGACCAAAGAATCCGGCCAACTTATGTGGTTGGCGCTTCTGGCGTATTCGTGGTTCACGTCTGCTTTAGGGTCCATAAAAGAAAAGTATCCGTTCCATGTTTTCCATGTCGTTTCTCGACGTGGCTGTTTCTCAGCCGGGCAGGTTCTCCGCTAGGTCGGTTCTCGACTTCGCTGTTTCTCAGCTCGATGTCCCTTCCTTACTGTTGAAGTGGGACCACAGGTTCCTTATGTGGGAACCTGTTATCCCAGGGGGACTGAGATCGGCGGGTCTCCGCCGAAGTAATCTTCGTCGTCATCGTCAGATTTAGGTGGTGGTCGACCAAGGCGCCGGAAGACGTCAGGCTTACATGTTGCTGGTGGTTGCCCATCTGGTTGTGGGGTGCCTTCCTGGCCAGGTTGTTCCGCCCGCGCCTTCTTAGCTTTCTGGACCTTCCTACGGAGCTTATGCGCGTTAGGTACTGCGCCGGGTGCCAAGTCGTCCGACATCCCTTCTCCATATGGTCTAGAGGTGAATCCACTAGGTAACGCTTTTCTTCGCGGTACCACTTCACGAATTCGGCCGCATCGTCGTCTGGATCTTTGAAGTCCTTGCGGAAGGCGTATCTGGCCGCGTGCCGTTCCTGTATGTAAAGGAGGTCGCGTAACCAAACTGCCAAGATGATACTTCGCATGGGTGAACCAAGTTGTACGACGATCGTATCCAGTTCTGGTGGGATATGTGCCGTGCGACGTGCTCCCCACAGCGTGTAGTGGCAAAAGTAGTTGCCTAACCTTGCTGCGAAGACGTACCGCAAAATGGTTGCATTTCGATCTTCTGGTCCCGGTTCTTCCTCCGGCAAGTACTGCAGTAGGTCCAGGGCCGCTCGAGCCGCTGCGATGATGAAGGCCGGGTGGGCGTCGGTGATGACGAATTGAGCCACGCTTTCCAGTTGATCGCGTGAGTACTCCTGAGGTCCGAGCTGACTTAGACTCGTCCTCTCCGGTGTGGACAAAGGTACGTCCAACAGTGCCGGATCATGCACCGAAGGCAAAGCGTTTGCTCGATTGATCGGGTGTTCCACGTTGGGGTGGTCGTTCATGTTGAACTCGCCCATCCAGTTATTCAATTGGAATCTGGTCTGGAATCCGGATCGGATGAGGAACTGACGCAGGTTTTCTACCATCCGCCAAATGTGTGGTCGGTGTCGTTCCTCATATCCCAAGGTATTCATGATGTAGTTCGTCCGTTCGGTCGGATGTGGCATGACGACCTCAACTCCCTGTCGTCGGGCGTTGTCATAACGAGGGTCGTCCTGGCTTGGAACTTGCACTGTTGGCATCAAAGCCATCTGGTTTGCCACATCAACGTCCATTTCTTCAGGTTTATCTGCCGGTTCCGCCATGTGGGCTTCCGGTTCTGGTTGCTGTTCAGGTGGGACAAAGTTCCGTTTCGACTTACTGGTTGAGTCGACGACCAGTCCCATACTCGTCTTCTCCGGACTTGACCGTTTACCAGGTGAAGGTCGGGTTGCTTCGCTATTGCCGTGTCCGGCAGAGGCTCGTCGTTCCTCGATTCTGTGTCGAGCGTCGTGTCCGAGCCTATGTCGAAGGTCGTGTCCGGCTAATGGTTTAGCAGGTCGGCGCTGCTGTTGAGTCGACGACGCGGCAACTGGTTGTGCCGGGGTTCCAGGTTGAGGAATCTGCTGGGGGACGGATGGCTGGGTTTGTGTAACCACTGGAACGACCTTCTGTGGGATCGTTGCCATCTGCTCCACCGTTGCGGGGTAAAGAGTGACCATTTTCATGGTTCCGTCGTCCTGTCGCATCATCATTTGGATTGATGCGGACTGAAGAGGTCGGTGGATGTCTCCGACTATCACTTCTCTCACGTCATGAAGCACCTGTTCCGACTCTGAGCGGCCTTGTGTGGGCTGCTGTAGGTGAACAGTGATTTGTGGTTCATGCTTCGTTGGTGGTGGATGGACCTTCATGGTGGCAATTTTCGTTGACTGCCTTAAGTTTCGCACGGTCCTCCTCCTGGCGCCGCAGGTCTGTTGCTGACGGTATTCCAGAAGCCGATGAGTCAAAGTCGGTGGCACTGTGTTAGTCCATCCAGGGTCGGAAGCGCGGTTGCGTTGGATTTCCGACAAGTGATCCTGTTCGTAGGCCCGTAACTGGTTAATTAGACGTTCGCTGCGGGCTAAACGTCGGTATGCGCTGATGTTCCCAGCGACGACGTTTATGTACAACGCCGCTGCTTGCATCGCGTCACGACGTCCGACTTGTGGGGTATGTTCATCCGAGAAAGAAATGATGCAGTCCGCGCATGGGAGTCTGTTGCCCTGCGGAGTTGAGTTCTCTGCAATGTCGGCAGTCCGCCGTGTACGCCTCCGTTCGCGGCTGTTAAAAGAAAATTAGACGATCCGTTTCTCGGATTCGTTAGCCTATACATGTTACGTCCTATGATTACAACGGTCGGGCCGGGTCGGTTCTCGAGCTGGTCCAAGCGCTTATGTGGTGCCTAATGAGGTAGGTCGGGACATTCTGTTGTGTCCGAGGGAGGTCGGTGATCACAAGTACTTGTGTGGTACTCATGAAAGAGGTCGATTCTACGACTCTTCCGACGTATTCCATGTCTCCTCATCCGTTAGTCGATTCCACCCGGTTCACCTGGAGAGAGTCGGTTGGCTCATTCTGTTGCTCCGAGGTCGGTGGATGCTTCGGTAAGTGTCCGTGTCGGTGTGTTGATGGCTTAAGGGCTTCGTATCGTTCTCCTTCCCGAGTCTGGTTGATGCCAAATCTCTTTTGAAGAATCCTTGCTCAGGACGAAGTCCAAGTCGTCACCCAACATGTACTTCTCGCCTCCTTTCGTTCTGTTGACGGGCTTGTACTTCGGGTCGACCAGCTGGGGTTTTTTAGCTTCCCATTCAAATTCGAACCTAGCTACCAGCTGATGTAGAACTTCGCCGCGGGTGGTCGGTCGTCTTATCCGACTTCTTCTTCCTTGCCGGTTTAGTCACCGACCTCTTGGATTCTTCCGTAGGTTGGTTGGATGGCTGAACTGGTTCTTCGGACTTGTTGTCCGACTCCTTGGTTTCTCCAAGGTTGGTTCAGCTGGTTCATCCGGTATCACATTTTGCTTCTGCAATTCCTGCAGGCTGGTGTCTCGAAGTCCATCGGCGGTTTCTTCCGAGGTCGACTCGACCTTTTTCTTAACCGTTACTTCGGGTTGGTTTGTTAAGTCCAATTTCTGCGATTGTTCGATGGTTACTTGGCTGTTTAGTCGACTTACTGGTTGCCTCTCCTTCCGTGGGGTCGGTTCCCAGGTCGTTATCCGGCTTCTTTGACCAGATGACCGAGTTACTGGTCGACGCGTCGGCTGGAAAATGTTTCACTCGGTCGACGGCTACGGTGTCTTCCCGTCCGTCCTCACTTCTGGAGTAGTAGGTTATTCGGGCCAACGTAGCTGATGACCGTCCACTCTCCGTCGTATCGTTCCATCCTGGCGGTCCTTAGTTGGGAATTCCACCGTTACCTTATCCCGTGGTTTGAAGGTCGGTGATGACTTCTTCTTATTATAAACTTCGGCGCTCCGTTCAAAGGCTTCACCAATGTTGATGCGCGCAATTTCGTGAGCCATCTGAAGTCGTTCCTTTATCCGCCTGATGTAATGTTCCTTATCCGTATACTGTTCCGGTGCGTTTGTTCCGCCACTAAGTCCTGTGGCATGGTCATTTCCCTCGACCATACAGCATATGGTAGGTGAGAATTTGGTCGAGGCATGGACTGCTCTGTTCATCCCGCAGACGACATATGGTAAGGCTCTGTGCCAACGGTGTCCGTCCTTTATATTGCAGAACTGTATTCCGTCCCATATCGTCTGCATTTGCCGTTCGACTTGTCCTGGCCTTCCGGATGATAGGCTGTTCCAAGCGTATGTTGGATGCCGAAAATCCGCAACTTTAGCGAATGTTTTCGCCGTAAAGTGCGTCCCTCAACTGAGTGGATGAAGGTCGGCATTCCGTACTTCAGCAGGACATCTTCCACAAAGAACTTTTCAAATTCCTTCGCGGTGTTTGTTTTGGTTGCCTCGGGCGATGGTGAACTTCGTCAGCTGGTCGGTTACCACTGCGATGTATTGGTATCCTTTCGTCTGCGTTCGAGGTAAAGGTCCCTTGAAGTCCGCGTAGATACGATACCAAGCTTCACCAACCTCCATCTTCTGGAGCTTACCCGGTGGGGGACGTCGGACCTTGTTGGCCAAAATGCACTGTCGGCATTTCCGAATGTATTCAAACACATCGGTTGACATCCGTTCCCAGTAGTAGCGCAACTTCAATGCTTCCATTGGTTTTATCACGTCCGAAGTGGTTTCGGTTTTCCCATCATGTAGCGAGCGTATGATGTTCGTTCGCATGAAGAGAGAGGTACGACGAAGCATCTTCCAGCTTGTCGTTATAATTGTCTTCAATCGATATAGGAGTCCCTGAGCCATTTGGTAATGTTTCGGTGTTTCGACTTGTAGTCGACAGGATCCGTTCTCCAGTTCATCGATGATTTTCCGT
>NW_026570605.1:0-30986 GCF_019649055.1 Paramacrobiotus metropolitanus | reverse complement strand
TTTGCGTAAAGCAATTCGTTTTGGTTTGTGGTTTTACTGCGATGCCAAAAATCATGAATGTCGTTGCCGTTGCGGATTTAAACACTTCTTTGAACTTGGCGAAGATTGAGAGTCAGTCCGATGGCGCAATACATACCAAGAAAGTTTTCTGGATTGTTAATCCGCATTTTGTCTCCGTACAAAGCGCATTGTCAGCTGTACGCCAATGGGAAAATTACCGTAAATGGTGCACGTTCAGAGCCTGCTGCAAAAGATTTGGTCGAACGGTTTGTGTCTCTACTACAGTCTATTGGTATTAAATGTAAAGCGACTGGATTTCGAGTTGTCAATATTGTTGTTGTGCATAGTTATAACACCTGTATAAATCTTGAAAAATTTAGCTGTTTGTTTGATTTGACCTATACTCCAGAGCTGTTTAGTGGTTTGAGTTTAAAATTACCATCATGCACAGCCGTGTTGTTTTCTTCGGGAAAGTGTAATTTTTTAGGTATTAGAAATGCCGATGAAATTGAAAATGCTGTGAAATCGGTTGGTGAAATGATACACAACTTCATGAAAGCACAATAAATTTATTCAACTGTGTATCCGTACGGTACAGTATTCCAGTTTTCGTTATCCTCCGCTTGTCATAAGTGACTTGCAGGCGTTTAATCATGTCTGTGTTGCGCAAAATAAGTTTAGATTTCACACGGTTAATAATATCGCGGTAATGCACATCAATATGTTTAGAATCATGTAGAATATTCAACATTGAGTGGAAATTGATTTTTGTTTTGTCTGACCATTAATGGTAAATCCTTTCACTTTGACAACCGAGTTCCCGTCGTTGGTTACATAGCCGTAGGTCTTGGCTCCCAAGCTGACAAACTCGGTAATGAACTGTCCAGGTTTGAGCTCGTTTGTTAGGTCACCCAAAAAGCTCCCAACGGGGATCTGGTAAGTCGGGTGCGACACAAAAAATATATAGAATCTGCAAATACTAGAATTGTACTTGGAAATAAAGTAAGTCACTGAAATAGTAATCTACCTGTATCAAAGTACAGTAGTCGCTCTTTCACCAAATCCATAAAGTGGTACAAATGGAGTCGGGCCCAGCATGTTGTGAAGCTAAAGAACATTATCGTTTAATAATTTTTTTACATGTACCAAATGCTCAAAATTTACACTCACCCAGCTAGGACCACATTTGTATTAGGATTCTGCTCAACAAACCCATCTTCTTTGGTGTACGTCAGTTGCAGTACATCATCGTTGAAAAGATCCCAGGAATGTGGTATTTTCCTGAGTACAGCATCTCATAGAATTCCTTGGGGTCATGAACGTACAACGTGTTGAGTTTGTTATCCTGCATCCCTAGACGGCCCCAAAAAACTGTTTAGGCACAGTTTGGACAGAGATCGCAGACCAGGATTTTCCTTTATTTTATCATATTCCAATCGGACACCTTCCCGCTGATGGAAATTTTCGATGTACTGTCGCTTTTGCGTTTCAGTAACAACACCGGCAGGCCATCCGCTCGCTTCTGTTTTGATTTTCAAAACTTGTCCACGTATGCTTTAAACAAGTGATCTTCAGAGGTGTCGTAATGCCAAACTTCATATATACGCGTGACCTTGTATCCGCGGTTAATTGCAGTAACCAGTTCCGGTGTGCACCATGTACCTGTCAGTTCCGTTGGCGGTCTGTGTGCTCACATTTCTCCATTGTTTGCTGATTGACACATGTCGCACACAAAGGAAAGGTCAGTTTCCATTACTTCGATAAGGTAGTACTGGTAGCCACAAATCTCCCGGTGGTAGCACGGTGCAATGTGCCAAACCAAAATAGTCGGCAATGTCTGTGAAATTTTTGTAATGATAACAGGATGACCGATGGGATACCGTCGATTCTTGTTTACGAAGGGTATTCGCTATTGACATCGAAGTACATGATTCTTTCATCTGACTGAACTGAATGAAACAATCGAACAGCATTCGTGCGGCCGCCGTAGAAAGCATTACGAGGATGCAGAGGCTCAACAAAGGTCACATTTTTAAGGAATTGTCGCATTTCCGGGTTGGTCCTAACGGTTTCGTCGTATTCGTGCTCCCAGATTGTGGTAACGGTGTGTCCTTGAAACGGAGGTATTGTTCCCTGTCTACCGTTTCTTTGTAGATTTCTCTCATGGGAAGATTGCGATAGGGTGCACTGTTTCCTGGTCAACACAGGTAGGGCAGCCATGGTACCAGCAACCATAGAATTCGTAAATGTGACCAGTATCTTGACGGTATCCATCTACAAAGTAAGGTCCGATTTTATGCTCGGTACCCGATACCATCGACTGTATTGTACAATTATCCTCTTCCTCCATCCAGGAAAGCCATTTCAAGGCTTTTGTAGATTGAAGACGATTTTTTGCAAATCTTTGCTGTGGAACGAGACCAATTTGACCCGGTTTCAGAATATACGACCTCCAAAACAGATTACATAAACCGGCAATGGTCAAAGCGGAAGTGAAAGGGCAGAGACCATTGCTTATCTCCATAAATAGTGAACGAAATTGCTGACAGCACTGACGCAGAACGGTAACGTCATTTTGGCAATAGGTCACAAACTCTTTGCGGAAATCAAAAAGATTATTTTTTGCAACCTTATCCGAATCATACCATTCTTTAAAGGACTGTTGGGTTTTCTTGTCCATTAGTTTGTATCCGTATTCGTCCAAGTCTGGATACTCGAGAATTCGATCCCAGTTCTCCGGACGATTAAATTTATGTGGGAAAGTTCCTTGGCTAGGTCAGGAATTCCGAATGTAGCCGGCCATTTTGACAAACTCTGGGGTTGTAATTAATACTGTCCGAAAATGAATGTTAAATTCTGGTACATCCAGCTGTAAAATTTTTCCCCGTTCATTATAACTTTTGGTGTAATGGCATTTTAATAACCAGTTCAAAATAAAGTAGCCATCGAAAGCGCGGAAATTATGCGCAATAATGTAATACCCTTTATGGTCAGCACTCACTAGGAAACAGCACAATGCATCAATAATACTTGTACCCAGAGGCTCACGGACCGATGGAAACATCCATTCGTTTCCTTTGTCATCTTGAACGACTGCCAGATTGGGAATCAACTCACCATCTTCACGTACATAAGTCTCAAAATCGAAATATAAAAATGTGCGCCCTGATTATTTTGCCGTTCCTCCATTGTGACCAAATGTGGCTGCATGAAACATTTGTGCGTTTCCGGTAGAATGTGCACATTGCAGTTTTACAATATATCTCACCACACTGGTGAACGTTCCCGGCTTTTCGATTGCGCATAGAGACGACGCACTGACAGTCTTCACATACACGGACCATGCTGCACAAGGTTTTTTGAGTTCTTGTTCGGTTACCACGATCCTTCTTTGTTGCGACTTTGTGATGATCGTAACACCCCTTTCCGTAAAACGGTCGGTTGCAGTCCGCACAGTGTATAACATCTGTCATATCACGCTCACAGTCTGACCGCAAACACTGGTGGCAAACGATGCTACAACGATGAGTTGTGCGATTAGAGTAACCTTTGTTACACTGGTAGCACCAATACGATCGTTTAAAAAAAGCTGGGAGCGACAGCAGGAGATCAAAATGGTTTTGGTACAGCAGCAGAACAATATGCCGATTCTTTACCTTGCCGCTGTATACAATCCGGTTTCCCTGGTCCAGACTGACAATAATAATTTGATATTCAGGAAGTGCGGCTTCAAAAAACGGAATGTCGGTAAGGTTGAACACTCTTTGGTCGAGGTTAGCTCGGTGAATTAACTTCTTCGCTTCATTGGTCCACAATTTCTTTCCACGGCGAAGGCGGCGGCAAAGTTTTTTGTCATTGTCTGCGTACGCTTTACCCAGTACAAGTGCTCGCGCCAGACACAAATTGTCGCTATTTTCACTTGAATTACCGATCGCATTTTTTGCAATTTTCGACGTAATAGTTGCGGCACATCCTTCCGACAACCACCGTGTGGAATTTCGGTATACTGCACAGAAATTTCAAAGGTATCATCCAAAATAAAATCTTCATGAGACTGCAAAACTTTTTCAATCTCGTCCATCCAGCGCTTTACATCTAACTGTGACCTTTGTATTGGTGGAGTCCAAATGGGGCGTTCCAGTGAGTGCGAGTCGATACGCAAACGCACCAGCTCAGTGTCACTGATATTTTTTAACACAGACTGTAGAATGTGCTCCAAGATGAACGTTATTATAAACGGGATATCAGCAAAACTAATATCTTGAAGGTCGGACACCTTAAAAATAAAGTGCTTCAGTTAACTCTACTGTTGTCAAAAGTAAAAGCACTGTACCATACCGCAAATTAAATACTGTAGTGATTTAGGGGTACCATATATTTAGGCTTACCTTTACAGCAAAGCACTTGAAGTGCAGCTTGTACTTTTTCGAGTATTTGTATCCGGTGCAGTCAATGGTGACATGCTCATCAATATCAATGAGTGGTATCTGATCTTCCGTGAGTGCCGCTGACTGCCCGCCCTGATCTTCATCAACCCAGTCGTCCATGACTGCCAAAGCGGCGCAATCCGCAACATCGGCAGCCGAAAGTTGGTACGGTTCCATGTCCGGAGGCAGATCAGTTAAACCGGTAAGCATTGCACAGTTTTTTACATTAAAAAAAAGTTGGTTCATAACGACAAACGAAATAATAAAGGTTTACTTAACATGCTGCAGGTTCTGCTTGACATGTACCGTTGTACCGTACATGGGTGTCCGGGTACGATACATGGTGCCCAGCAACGTACCTAGTTTCGTTATGTTACCTTCAAAATTTACGAGCTTAGCAAGACGCATTCGCATTTTCAGTCATTCCTCTGTGTTACTTCTTGACTGCAAAATGGCCTTTTCAAGTGTTCATTAGATGTGGAATTTCGTCGCATTAGCTTGGATGGTGAACACCGATTTGCTTGGTGTGAATCCCAACAACCCTCTGCCAGTCTGCTGTGGACATTACCTCTGTGTATGCCATTACCGGCCCCCGGGTACCAAAGGTCACATCGTAATTAGCTGGGGAGGAACCGATGCTGCTACAGCCACCACCAAGCTGGACTGCGATGGAGCTACTTACTTACGCTTTGCTGTGAATTCGCAGCACTGCTGCCGCGAAGCCAATAATTAGTCATACGGTTTGCATGGTGATGAAATGGCTATGATTTTGGACTCACCGACACATATTTTGACCGGTATTGAAACGGCCACTGCAGTTCATGTCACCTTGGCGTACGTGGCCGGAAAAACTATCCATTCCAACGGTACGAATTGGTTTTTTATGTTAATTTTCGTACTCCAGGTGTTGACATTTACAGGGGTGTCACAGAGTGACCTTTGAGAAGGAAGAGGCGTTCCTTTCATTAACGAGTTATTTATTATCCGCCACTATTGTCTACTAGTTCAGCTCTTTTTTGTCCAAATTTATTTCCTTACGCAGTTAATGTGTTTTCTAATTATTGAGCTACCGTAAACCGAGTTTGACTTATTATTAGTTTTTGTTCTATGTGGTTTGTCAGATGTTGATTTTCATGTGTATTGTGACATGAACACAAATGTTATTAAAAGGCGGAACGTATACCAAATTAATTATAACTTGTTCAACAATCTTTACGGTCACAACAATGTTTACCTAACCATGTTAAAAACTTTTGCGCAACCTGTGCATTCTGAACATCTTCAAATGCGTCTCATACGCAATCCGTGTTGGTTTCATTTTTAGTCGGTTCCTAGTTAAACACCCAATCTGCGTTTCGCTCAACCTTGTACCTCTTAAAACGCTTTGAGTCCGAAGAAACACCTACTCTCATTTTCTTGCAATTACGTTCACCGTTTTACCACAATCAATCATAACCACTTAAACAGAACTTAGTATGTAGTTTTATATTGTGCTGTTAGCTTTACTCATCTTCCTCTTCATCATCGTCAAGATAATCGTTATCGCGAACAACAAAATCGGGTTCTTTAGCATTAGCACGCACATACATCATTAGCAGAGAGCGGTGATTCACAAGTTCTCGTATCGCTAAGCTGTTAACCACGAGGCATCTTGAAAACTCTAGATCATCAGCTAATCGTACAAATCGCAGAAAACAGGTCTTACGCTTGTTTGACCGAAAAAAACGCGATCGAAGTGTGTTAGAGTACTGCCGATACAATTCGCGTGGCACCCAGTTCTTCTTCGTACTGACTGTAGCGTCAGCCATATCCTTCTCCCAACTTCCGTTCAGCAAGTACAAGGCAATGCGGCCGAACTCGTTACCGTTCACACTCAGTTGGGTCCAAGGCTCCGTCGTGACGACAAGTTCAGTGTACCCTGTACTTTGAATGTAGCAGTGGAGCTTGCCAGCTTTAACTGTAGGCTGCCGAGACTGGACTTTCAGCATAATATGCTCTTTAGCCCGCTTCTTCTTCTGACTGTCTTTTTCTGGCTCCCGTGTTGTTGGTTCAGGAATGTGGATTAGTGTGGCTTCCGGTACGCTGCGGTTATTAACTTCCGACACAGTTTCCGGAATAGCAAAATGGTACTGGGTGGAGTCAGGGAGCAATCCGATCGACGCTAGACAGTGGGCCAAGCTGCAATGACAAGGTTCAGTTCCGTGACCTTTCAGTTGCACTTTATGTGCTAGCATAATCGTACAGAGCTATTCGTATTATAATCAACAAACCGCTCATACAGAGTATATATACATTGCTGCATGTACAACGGTTTCATTAAAAAATGTTTCCAATTTTATTAACCCAAAGAGTGTACCATAATAAACCCGCTCACCAATCGCTTTCTGGGGTGTACGTTGTCAGGACATCACCTGGAGGTAACGCGACTTCCTCAGTGAACGTAGGGAACGCAGCTTCCTGGTACGTTGATTGCACTACCTGTGGAGCACTGACAACTGGGAATAAAAGTTCGTCCAACCAATCAAGTGATGCGGTCGAGTTGGTAACTACCGGCACCTCCCCGTCCTGGAGATCAAAACCAGTTCCGGTCAGCCCACTCGTAACTGGTAGCAAAAGCTCGTTTACCCAGTAGCTCGACGATGGACTAGGTAGAGATTGAGCGTTAACATTATTCGAAGCTGTAGGAGAGACAAATTCTAAACCAAGCTCCTCTAACGGAGCATCCGTAAGCATCCAGTCGGAAAGGTCCATTCTGATAACTACCGACTGTTTGCATGTTGCTTTTACATACGTAACCAAGGTAGCCAAAACAGTACCTGGCACCACGTACCGTTGCTATGACTACGTTACTTGTCAAATAATATTGGTACTTGCAGTAACTCTCTGTAGCAAAGAAATGAGCGCATGCCCCTTTACAACTCAGCGGTGGGTTTATGTAACAGTGGGATTGTGGAGGATGGCAGTACAACCAACAGTACTAAGACACCGAGTGACAGTTTTATTGACTCTGGTTTAACTAATAGACAAACCCCATCTGATGGATTTCACACACGTTACACCATGGTAAAAATCACAAACAGCATTATCGGTGTAACTGAAACAGCACAGTAGACATATCCAAAGACTTAACCTTCAAGATCTTCTTAACATCTCATGGCTTACTAGAATGCATTATTTTAGTCATGCAAAACCAGGTGCTGCTGTTCTCTTCTTCGTCATTCTCGCTTTCAGAGCTTTCCCATGTCATCGTGCGCGACTGGAGTTTTGGAAAACGCAAACGCATAGTAATATCGAAATCCTTCCGGTAGAAAAACGGAGTATAACTAAGGTCCAATACACGAAGACTGGTTAAATCTTTTAACTTTTCAACCTGGAACGGAAATGAAAGCTGGTTATAGGCAAGGGACAGTTTTTCTAAAGCTGGACACTTTTCAACCAGGTCATCCACATCGCTCAAGAAATTGTCGTTAAGCATCAGTACTCGTAGGGACGGTAAAATAGGCAGTCCTATAAGATTATAAATTTCACAGCTAACTGCGCTTATTTTTCTGACACGAGTGAAGCGCTCTAAGCTAGCCCATACAACATTATCCACTGTATAACCATCAAGAACAATTTCCCGTACATCGCTGTTAAGTGTTCTTAAGTATTTATACGTTTCCATTCTGATTGAACGATTCAAACTAATGCTACTACGACTTTGTCTTGTGTTCTGTTTAATAATTTTGTTTTCCCTAATCAGAACAATGTGGTACCTGGTATTTTACGGGCTGCCATGTGTATGTACCATGTAATCGTTACTGTGTACATGGCTCATTTTATTGTGTTACAATGGCGCGGATTCCAAACAAACAATGTATACAGCGTGCAATTTCATGAACTGTATGCGTTTGTAAGTTTGCTGCGTCCTTAGTGATTCCCATGCACCGTTTCCTTGACAACGTTGCCTGGTGACCCACGCTAATCTTACATAAATGCACTGTATTACCTTGCAAGCACATTCAGTTGTTGTATTTCGTCTGCTAAGTGAAATTATTGACCGTTCAGCCACGCTACACGTGCAGATATTGTTTTTTGCACAGCGTTCCTAGTTTTTCTTAAATTTTCTTCGCCTTTCTGTACTGTATCCTTTATACCACCAACATGGCACATCCCTGGTCAAGCACCTTGCGGCTAACGAAGATGTGGTATTCGCTACTAGTCTTCGTTTAGCCGAAATCGATGCCCTCAGCAAGACGGTACATACGCTGTCTACACAATCATAGTCACCCCAGATTTTTGTTTCACCCATATAGCGTATTAAGCGTGTCATGTTTCTATAGCCTGCCGGGTACATCCGTCATACATGCTGACAGAGGAATACCACGAAGAGCGCGCCAAGCACCACCAGGCTGCCGTCTTCTTCATCCGCCAGATGCGTGGTGAAGAGCAAACCGTTCCCGTGGTTAACCCGCCTGTTATTACCATCGACGACAGCGATGATGACGACGTAAAGTGGAGAAGCCGAAGCCAACGTCCACCGCGCGGGTTGTTCGTGCGCGCGTCGGATTGCCATTACGAGCTCCACCTGCTCGTCCGTCGCAACCCGTAGTGCCCGCCAACCAGCCGCAGCCCATTCCGACGGTTCCACTTCCGGCTCCGCTTGCTGAACCGCTAATGGCTATTTTGTCGGAATCCGGCCCCGCTTCCTACTCTGCTCCACCACCATTAGTTCCACCTGGCATAACGCAGCCAGTGCCTGCCGCCCCCCTACCGCATGTCCTAGCGGAACCGATGTGGGGTGTCATCGAGGATGGCAATCCGGGTATGGTGTTGTGTAACGGGCTTCCATCCTCATCTCCAGTTTCCGATGACGACATGGGAATTGTGGAAGAATATGGTAGCATCGATGAGTATTTGGCTGATCAACGTTTGGTTGATCATGTTCTGACTGAGGAAGAGTTGCTTGACCTTTTTGTTTAGTTTTGGTGTTTGTTTAGTTAGCCTTCAATATAATTACTAAGTGACCAATGGGTCACGGATTCGTAGCACTTCGCACTTAATAAAATATGCAGGGCGTTTTCTCGGTTTGATTCCGACCAGCTGGGCTGGACTTGAACCACCCAGCTGGAGCCACCGCGTAATTACATACATACAAAAAGCAGTGAATATCGAACGATATTCACATCCACAATACTGGCTATTGACTGCACACATATACAAAACGCGGCTCTCGACCGCATACATGTACAAAGGGTGGTTTTCCAACAATACATGTACTACTTGACCGTGATATGGATGATGAAACAGTCATAAGTAAACTGCGTAATGGTTTATTGGCGGAGTATGTGTCACTTGCAGCATTGTCCAAGGCAACGACGCCGGTTGAATACCTGTCTGATCTTCAACGTGTGGGTGAGGCCATCCGTCTGGAGAAGAAAAACCGCTGGCAGGGAGGTCACGGCGGTCAAGGCGAACAGGGCGGACACGATGCAGCGGCGACCAGTTCCGGCAATGCGCAGCAGAAGCACGATAAGATGTTCAACAAATGGAGGGATCGCAACCGCAGCAGTCACGGTGGTGCCGAGCGAAGCAGCAGCGACGAGGACAGCGCTGAGCGTGGAGGCTCAGGTAGCAGCAGTTGTGGAGGCGCTGGGCAAGGCGGCGGCAACCGGGGCGGTGGAAGCGGGAGCGGATCCAAAGGTGCCGGTAGGCGGTGTTACAACTGTGACAGTCCGGACCATTTAGTACGTAACTGTACAGTGAATAAAGATAAAGTGCATACGAGCAGCGCGCAGGCTAATTCCATGATTGTGCGTGGCGCCGGTGAGAAGGAAGCTCAAGGTGCAGCAATGTATGGATGGAACGCGTTGCCGATGCGGGATGATTCGTATAACCGGGCGATGATGAAAACCATGGTGGATGGGTCGGATAGCCGGTCTGCGAAGAATGAAGAGAGGAGGAACACCGGAGTGGATACTGGTGATGTTCTTCACAGTATTAACCGGCGTGTTATTGTTGTTGCAGATGACGAACTGGAGGAGGCTGCGGCCTGAACCTGCGCCCACCAGTGACCGGCGAAGCTGGGCGGCTCGTCATCAGAACCCGGCATACATGAAGCAGTTGGTGATTTGCCGGTGAAACAAGTGCAGCAACAAAATACGGAGTGCCTGGTGGTACGCGGTAGCGAGCGTGAGCAACCAGGCGGGACAGAAGAAGTAACGGGATGGGAGCGCAGCGTTGACCATGCGCAAAGGTCACCGGTAGTGGCAGCGGCAGCAGGCGTGCCATGTGAACCAGCAACGGAGCCAACGGAGAGGTGCGGTCCAGGGTCAGTGGTGCCAGTCCGTATTCAGAGCATGCCAGCCACGGCAGTAGTGGATACTGGAAGCAGGAGTGGACGTCACATCGGAAATCGTGGAGGTCACGATGACTGATGGTACGGTGACGCATGCAGTTGGCCATGTATATTTGGAAATGGAGCTGTGCGGTGCGAAAGGTCAGATGTTGTTTTATGTATCTGAGTCTAATGTCAGTCGGTATGATTGTGTAATTGGATACGATGTATCGATGATTCCTGGAATCGTGGTGGATGTGGGAGACAATCGCATCATGGGACCGGATAACTATATAATGGCACAAAATCTGACTGCTGAACAGCGACCGGAATCGCGCGAGCCGGCGTGCACGGAGATGCGGGCGAAGCGAGTGAAGGTATCCAACGGTGCTGAAGAGCAGTTTGGATTACCCTGCGCAAGCGCGATGGAAGCTGTACCAATGAGTGGATGCGACACAAGCAACGCAGTACCTGCAGCTGACGAGGAAAAGAACGTTTCTACATTAGTAGTAGACGCTGGTAACGATGAATGGAGATTAACGATGCCGGTAAAGTTTTACATTGGTAGCAGCGATGACGAGGACAACTCCCGCGTTGATGAATACAATCACTCTGAAATACTGGATAACCAGCTTGGCGCTGAGAGCGAGTGTGACCTGCAGCGGCCGCATGGTGCAGTTTATAACACGCCGCATGGAGAATGCGACCGTAAGGAGTACGAGGCGCAGTTGGATGGCGTGGAACACGGTGATGTATGGTACAATGCGGAAGGCGAAGCCTTACGGGAGAAAGATTTCCAGTTTATGTCCATAGAAGAAGTTGTTATGGGTGAATCGACTAATTATGAAGTTAAAGATAAAACTGTCAATGCTACCGTGGTGGATGTCACAGATGAGGAAGTGATATTTGGTGGCAATTCTTGTGTGAATCGGCCCGAACAGCCAGTGGAGGAGCCGCGGCTGCCGGGACGTCGGAATAAACGGAAGGTCACCACACCGCGTAGGGACAAGCAGTATCAGAGCAAGGTGTTCAATTCCCGTGTGGAACCACAAGCAAGCCAGTCTCGTTTGCTGATGTTTCTGCTGGGTGTACTGGTAATGCTGTGTGCCGGAGGTGTCAGTGGACTACTTGTGGATGTGTGTAACTGTGATCATCCGCAGTACATTGGAGTTATGTCTTTCCAGCAGTTAATGGACTGCAAGGCGGAGGACGCGTCGCTCCAGTGGACACCGGTCAACTATGAAATGTGGACACATAAGCCTGAAGGTAAAATGTTCAGTGGGTATGTGTGCCGCCAATGGATACACTACTTGTATATCAACGAAAGTTTTTTGTGGCAAACGGATACTGTGTACCGTACGGAACCGGTGGAGACTAGTTCTGCAAACTGTTGGAAAATGGTGCAGACGGCCAAGTGTGCCGGTGAACCAATGATAAAGAGTGGCAGAGTGTGGACAATTAGCAAACGTCCTTACGGTGAAGGTTCGTGGAACAGTGATAAAGTTTTTCCACCAGAAACTGCGTGCTGGAGGAGATAACTCGAGCAGTCATGTGAAACTTGTCCAGTGTTGAGTGTCATTGGGGAAGTGACTCACCGACGTGCGGATGGATATGCCATTCAAGGTCAGCGAACGTTTGTTTGGAGTGAAACACAAGTTGTGAAAAAACCATGTCAAGTGTCAAGGTTAGCAAAGCGTCAAGGTCAACTGTATGTGGAGAATGCAGCGCATCGGCTACGTGACCCGGAGCAGCAGATGGATTTCGTGCTGGGTAACTACACAAGAACGTGTGCCATAAAAGGACGACAGTTATTGACTGTGGTTGGGCAAGCGGATGTATTTGTTGCACTGTTTACGGCTGATAAAGAGCGAAAACCAATGAACTTGACTGAAGTCACTGGAGTACGAGTTCCGAAGCAGCGGAAGAAGTCCCGGAAGACGGGTGCGACAGAGCTAGCGAATGTTACCTTGGAAATGCAGCAGTACGTAGCTGCGCACCTGCAGTATGACGAAGACATTGCAGTGGAGCAAGGAAACAGTCTGGCGCATGCGATTAACACTTTGGATTGCAAGTTTGCCCGTATGCAAGTGGATCAGTTGTATACACTTTCGCGTGTCTCCGAAATACTTGCTGCCAGGGAGATGAAACTTAAGAATTGTCAGTCTTTACAAAGCCTGGGGAAATTTGGCGTGGTGCGGCAGTGTCGGCCAGCGAAGTTGGAGTTCGCAGTGGAGACGCGATCGCCATGTGGACCACAGCCGAGATCAGGGCGATTTACGATTGGAATGGATGGATACACTTTGGTGCCGTACAGTGAGTGCCATTGGAAATCGTCCATTGTGAACTTCAACGGTATGCCATATGAAGCCAGAAACGGAGATTGGGTACCGGTAAAACCGACTACTTCCGTGAAGCATAACCTGTTAGCTGCAAGTTTGAATGAGTCCATTGATTTGTCTGAAGCGGTACTGGGAGCGGTAATGGAAAAAGAGCACAGTATGCAGTACAACTTGCTGGGACAACTAGCGGGTGCAATGGAACAAAACGGAATCGACAACGTGGGAGATTTTGTTGAATCGGCTTCCAAGACAGCACAACTACCGGAAGTTTTTGCGCGCCTGGGTCTGTTGAAGGGATTGTTTGGCGCTGCAGTCAGCGCTGGATTGGTTGCCGTTATACTGTACCTATGTTGTCGCTATGGCACGAAGTGGCTGTCATGTATTGCGAGTTGTTTCAGATGCAAACGAGGCGCAGTTTCTTCTGCAGCTGTCACTGTGAACGAAGGAAACGGCGTCCAGCATGGTACGGAAGTGGATGGACTTGCGGAGGACACCGTCAACCTGTCGGGTGAGCGAGCTATGTATCGGAAGGGCAAGGATGCCGGACTGCGTGTCGTCGGCCGTGTTGGGGCGTCAGCTTTGGAGGACCAAAGCTCTTAAGGAGGGAGGTATGCAAGCCGCATGCTGCCGGTGCCGGTTAGCCGGATGTGCGCGTGTATAGTGGCGCGTGCCAGCCAGACGCCGCAACAGGATACGCCAGTCGCGTGGATCACTGATTCCCACCATTCCTAGCTTACCTAATTCACAGCTGCTTATGCGTTGTCATGTTTACATGTTTCTGAGTGAGAACCGATGAGAACTGTTACAATGGTGCACATAAGGAATGTGGCTACATTGTGGTGATCAGTACGAGTATGTTCGTTTGATCTGTACGGGGGATACGTGATTTCTGTCCGTTATATATAATCGCTTGTTAATGCTTTACACGTTATCATTACATTACACCGAATCTGGAGTTCATTGTGTTATCCGTTATATCATTAAAACGTTAACAACCAGTTGTTGCACAGTGTACGGTTACGAGTCTATCAATAAGAGGTCGTGCATTGCATGAGCGGTCTTTGCGAGTATGACAGCGAGCCAATCCATGTTTAAGTTTTGCCGAAGAGGATGTCGAATGTCCAACGGGACATGCGGAAATATTTAAAATGCATCTGAAAATCGTGTTGACGGAGATCTTGATGGTCTTTATCTCCTTATCCAAATTTCTCATTTATGCTCCAGTTAACATTAAAGTGTCGCACATGAAAATTAGTGATGATCTTTTGGCGAAATGGCGCGATATTAAGGCTAGACAGCAGAATGGTCAATCACAAACGTTTTTTTTGGCAGAATGTTTGGACGCATTTTTCAGGGGAAGAATTCGATTCGGTTTGAGGGTATTGTTAAGGACTATCTCATTTTCCAATTAATATTTAAGGCTTTGGCAGATTATCATTGTAAAATAAATCCGTATTGAAGTAGCTCTCAACCTGAAATCCCGTTAATTTTTGATCATTACCTGCTCAAGGTGGAGCTGGTCTCGTTTTCTTTGGAACTTCGATCCTGTGTGAGGGTTCATGTTTTAAGTAAATTCTGTTCAAACTATGTCTTCGGTTCGCACCTCTCGTACTTTTTGGTGCAAAGAAAAGCTCCAAACTGTGATAAGCAAAAAATTTCAAAGAATTTTAAAGTTCAATGAAAAAGTTTCGTTAATGCGGAACACCGTTGTGTGTTGTAGATTTGCTGTTGTACTGCCAGCTTTGTTTTACGTAGTGTTTTGATCTTTGTGACCGCACATTCTTTTGTGTTAGTCTACCACCTCGTGCAGGGTCATCCCGATTGCTGTAGACATCAAGCTGATTAAACAAAGAAACAAATTCTGCATCGCATTTGAAGTGTGGCCCTAGCATACCCGGTAAGCCTTGGCGATGTAGAATCACTGGAGCGGCAGAGTGTAGCCAGTTTGTGTGCTTATTCAAGCATTTGATAATTTTAAATAATTGAGGTTGTTGTTGTGTTAAAGCTGTTGTTGTCAAATTATTATATTCTCATGTAGTACATAAGCAGTCTGCTGTTGCATGAATTACGTATGATGATATTTATCAATATTTACCATATTTCAGCTTTAGTCAGCGCAGTTATATTAAAAATGAACGGATGACAGTATATAATAAACAGCACTCATCAAGCAAATGTAGAAAAATAGGGATAAACAAGTAATTATGCTAGCTACACAATCGGTTTTCCAAGACCGAGGTTTGCGGAAGGCGAAATGTCTTGTTCAGCAAATTTCAGACAGAGAACCCAAGCCCAAAATTGAGAAGCACATACAGCCCGGCAGAAACCACGCGTACAAACCGTGTAAAGGAGAATCGGCGGTGTAGGCTACGGTTTGAGAAACGGCGGTGGGGCCTGTACTGCTGCTGCACTGATCTGCGCAAAGGTAGGCTTCGGCGCTGTGACTGCGGGGATGGCGGTTGGCCTGGTTGTCGATCCGGGGGGTTTGCGTGTGGAGGTTGTTTCCTCGTCACTGTCAGCATCGGTAACCGTAATGGCGATCCCGGAACATTTGCCGTTATTCCCCGGACTACCACTGTTTGTGCACTCGCAGTGTCCTTTCCCACATATATCTTTACATCCGTGAATGCAGTCGCGGTTAGTGGAGCATTGCCTGCTGTTAAGACAGTTTGATCCCAGTTTTTCTGCAACAAGGTCGAAAATGCTCGCGTTATAATCATCTCGTTGATTACAGCCATAAACAGCTTGCGCACTATAAGGTCACTTACTGTCCTCAGCCGAAGTCACACCGATTAAAAATTGTCCGCACAGGACTAAACAGAAGAACAGGAAAAAAAGTCTCATGTCTGATAATTGAGCGAAAGAGATAGTAGTATTTTAAAAACTGGCAGTTTGAGCGGTTGTTTGTGGATCGGGTTTTATGTACCATTCGTCCCCGTCGCCAATCAGCTGCCTCAGCACTAGCATATTGCGTCTTCACCGAAATCTGATTTCGGTCGTATACCACGGGTCGGTTTCGAGGACCTTGCTCCGAGAAAAATGCTGGCTAAAATGCAAGTTGTCGGCTTTAAAAGTGGCACTTCACGTATTTCCTACTGGATGCGCGCCACGATCGCCACGTACAGGCAACAGCCGCGTTTCCCCATGCAAATGCAATGCCGCTGTGATTTGCCGATTCGGCTGCTTTCCCAAGCGGCATCGTGACAAAATGGCAGCGTCACGCCAGAGAATTTCTCTGAAATTATTTTTGCCGCGCATCCCGTCGACAATTTCTGAAGTGCTACGTACTGGAAAGCCCGCTGACCGGCATGTTTGCCGGCTGATTTCTGAGAGCCCGTTCTACGAAGTCGGGCTAAGGTATTCAGCTGACAACCGTTTACGGTGAAGACGCTATATCATTCTGCTGAGGCAGCGGATTGTCAACGTTGGTGCATGGAACAGACATCCGTAGTGCTAGTTGCCGTTCGACATGTCACGCCGATCGACAGCATAATAAAAACTATCCGATAACGGAGCAGCGGTAAAACGGTTGCAATATACTGTACATGATTGCTTCAGCTTCCGATAAGTAATGCGATAAAATATGTGCAGCTGTGCATAAAAAGAGCGAAATTTCTATTTTTCCCCACATATTGAACCACTTTTCACCTATTTGTACGCACTATGACAGCTGAAAAAATTTACAACATGCACTACTGTCACGACTTCATAAAATAACTTTTTTTCATCAGCTCTTCACACATTATACTCTCAGCATATTATGCTGCTACTGCAATTAATTACTGCCTTGCTATGTCACATCATTACTACAACATTGCACTTTTATGCAAATCGTCGTTCAAATTTCCTCGTATTTACAGATAGTGGTTTTTGAATGCGGTCATTTCGTATCTTACCTTAATTATTTCTATGTATTTATTTAGTTAATGGAGATCTTTGAGTGTCTTTCCTGGTATATAAGTTACGATCGCATTTGTTTTAGCGACGCAACAAGGCGCACCGCGCAAAACAGACTCACAGTTAACGAAGTGGAGAAAAAGACGAAGTAACTTCGTGAGAAGATCTGCATTTACCTTTGAAATGCTGGACGATAATTTTGTTGGACGATAATGTCGACGATACGGGTGCGTTTAATCACCGGTCGTTTTCAAGTTACCAAGTTTTGGCAACATCCACCGATGTAGCAATACACGTTGAGAAACTAGTTCATAATTAAATGCAGTTGTTGATTGTTGAAGTGGTTAAATACCGTGAATTTAAATTAGACGGTCTCTCCCTCTCCGGAATTAACGACAGTTTTAAAGTGCGGTTCATAATGTCCCTTCCGGTGCACCACGAAAATAATAAAGACCCCATAAATTATTGTTCCGGGCCGTTTAAATGCCAAAAATTCCAAAAAGTTGAAATGCGCGTTCAGGTGTACCAAAAGTCTCATTATGGACCGATCTCCCTCAAATTTTGCACGTAAATGCACATAACCATGAAGATCGATTTTACACCGATCCAGACTTCCACGATTTTTTTCAAATTTTTAAATGAATTTTAAAATTTTTGAAATTAATTTTAAAATCTGAGAAACATACTAGAGCAGTGTATCCGTGTAAAAACGTTTTTCGTGGTTATGTGCATTTATCTGCAAAATTCGAGGGAGATCGGTCCATAATGAGACTTTGGTACACCTGAACGCATTTAAACTTTTTGGAATTTTCTAACAGCAATAACTCCCGAACCAGATGTTGCGCGCAGAAACGGTTTTCACGCCAGTTTATACAAATCTTCTGGCTACAGAATGTCATAAACCGAAACAAAAAAGTGTTTGCGAGTGCGCGAAAGTAAAGTTTTCGTGCATGTACACGAATGTTGTACCATGTACCGGTCCACTTTCCTTAATCATCGCTTTCTGTCCTGATAATTACAAAGTACATAGCACATACATTAACATACAAATACGCTGTGCATTATTGTGCTGATATGCATAATAATAACTTAATAACCGATAACAAAGTATCGGTGTGACATCGGCTGAGGACGATAAGTGACCTTAACGTGCTGTTTATTAATGTAATCATTGACGTGTTGATAACGCGGGCGTTTTCGACCGTGTTGCAGAAGAACCAGGGGCCATATTGCATGGGCAAGGCATGCCACAACAACAGCCAATGCTTCCACGGATGCACGGATTCATTGTGTGCAAATCGACATTGTGAGTGCTCAAATTACGGTAACCCGAACATTCACCGGCGCCTTCTTCACAGTTACCGATGCTGCCTCCGATAAGGAAACAACTTCCACCCGTAAACCGGCGCCGACTACAAGGCCAACCGGCGAAAAAACCATCGGTTTCACAGATCCTTGCTGCACCACCGGCCCCGTAGACGATCCCTAAACAGTAGCCTACCGCTTTCACGGTTGGGTTTCTGTCCGGCTGTAGGTGCTTAAGTTTTAGCATGGCTTTCTGTCTCAAATTTGCTGACCAAGATGTTTGCCACCCGCAAACATGGGCCATGGAAAACCGGTTGTTTAGCGAGCATATTTCGCCGCATTTTCCTTTGACATTTGCTTGATGAATGCCGCTTACCGTACAGTGCCATGATGCTTACCGTTCATTTTTAATAAAACTTCTTTTCTTCTCGCGTTTTTATTCGGCATCAGCAGGTATATATATGGAAAAGAGCGCCGATTCACATTATTCTCTTCTTTGATTACCTGATAATACTTTCCAGGCAGTTTTGATTCGTTTCTGGCGCCAACTTTTCCAGCAGAATAGAGTTCAATAGGGCAGGTCCATTTGCCCTATCAAATTTTTTCAAAGTTTTCACATTTCTTTGGTTCTGCAGATGTCAGCTTACTGTAATTCGGAAACGTCACAAATGCTTAATGCAACTTCCATGATGTTAACTATCCATGAAAAAATTTAATTTCAGTTCTGCGGACTTTGAACAATGCAAGGTCAATCACTTAATGGCGTAGCGTTTTTTTTTAGCAACGCCGTTCATAAAAGCGTTTATAAACTCAAAAAACATCGAGCTGAGGCAGCACTAAGAATGAAACAGCGATTTTAGAGGGCAGCAACATTATTTCTTACGAAAACAATATTCGGGCACCAAGAGCGGCGGTTCATTTAGCTTCACAGTGCAATATTATCAGTGATCGCTACAAGGTTTTGCGTTTCGGGAAAATGCGGTTTCGGCGATGTTGATGCCCTCGGCACTCCGCGGAATTGGCTGCGCACAGTCAAGGGGTAGAAATATATCTTCTTTAAAGTACGGCAGGCTTTCGGTGTCCGGATAGGCCCACACTTCACCCGAGTTGACCTCCCCGTGCAGGAGCCGCGTGTTATTCGTCCACCACTGCCGGAACCATGCGAAATCGCAGCCACAGTGCAGTCGCCACAAGTAGTCGCTGATCCGCGGCCGAAATCTTTTCTCTTCCACCCCGTGATAATAGAATTCAGCTTCCGGTATCAACAGACGCAGGTCGGGCAGATCGCCGAATGCGTCGAATTCCAGACTGCGCATCGTAGTGTTGGCCAGCAGTAACTGCCGCAACTTCGGTATGCGCTGGAAGTCGCTCCGTTGTACAACGAGGTCGCTGCAGCCCCAAATGCCAAAGTACAAAAGACTGCTCAGCCGGAGATCGGCCGCCGCTTGGGTCCCACGGCTTCCGGAGCAGCCGGACACGTCGAGGCTGACAATCGACAGCCGAATTGGAGCTATATCGGCGGATGTGAGATTCCAGCGCTGAATGATATTCAGAAGTGTTGGCCGCGGCCTTTGTTTGGCCATCCCGACAGCCAGTTCTCGAATTTCGCGTATCTCTGGCTCGCTGCGGTAGTCGGGTCGCCAAAAGTTGCGTTTTCCGCAACTATCCGTTGAAAGTGAAAAATTTTTGCAGTTATACAAATCACGTTGTAGTGACCAGCATTTGACAATTGACAGTATCTGACATTCCATCTCTGAGACAGGCTCGCTCGAAAACGTCGGGAATTCGTTGACGATTTCGGTCCAGTTGACAGAGGTGTCAAGAAGACCTTCTGGGTCTGAAAGCATTCATGAACCTATAGACAATTGAGGAAGGGTCAGCGAATAATATTAAAGAAACTCACGGAGTCCTTCGTTGGCGGAAAACACTTCCATAGTAAAGTCGACAGTAGCCGATCCGTTGGGAAACGGCTTCCCGGCACAGTCGATCGGCAGAAAAACATCGTTCTTTCTCAGATCGTCGTTCTTCCAGGAATCGTACTCGATGCGATAGACGGCGCCCATAGAATGTCCAAGTCAGGACATTAGTGGTTCCATAGGAATGAACCCATAGACCAGGACACAAGTGGTTCAATTGGTTCGGAACCCATGGAACCAAGCAAAGAAAACGCTGACGTTAAACAGATTCACGTCAACCAATGGAACCTAATGGAACCACCATGGAACCACAAGTGAACCAAGTCCGCTGTTACTTGCCGACATGCTTGCACACTACCTCTGTACCCCGTGAACCAATGGAACCAATGGAACCAATGGAACCTAATGGAACCACCATGGAACCACAAGTGAACCAAGTCCGCTCTTACTTGCCGACATGCCTGCACACTACCTCTATATCCCGTGAACCAATGGAACCAATGGAACCAATGGAACCTAATGGAACCACCATGGAACCACAAGTGAACCAAGTCCGCTCTTACTTGCCGACATGCTTGCACACTACCTCTGTACTCCGTGAACCAATGGAACCAATGGAACCAATGGAACCTAATGGAACCACCATGGAACCACAAGTGAACCAAGTCCGCTCTTACTTGCCGACATGCCTGCACACTACCTCTATATCCCGTGAACCAATGGAACCAATGGAACCAATGGAACCTAATGGAACCACCATGGAACCACAAGTGAACCAAGTCCGCTCTTACTTGCCGACATGCCTGCACACTACCTCTGTACCCCGTGAACCAATGGAACCAATGGAACCAATGGAACCTAATGGAACCTAATGGAACCACCATGGAACCACAAGTGAACCAAGTCCGCTCACTTGCCGACATGCCTGCACACTACCTCTGTATCCCGTGAACCAATGGAACCAATGGAACCAATGGAACCTAATGGAACCTAATGGAACCACCATGGAACCACAAGTGAACCAAGTCCGCTCTTACTTGCCGACATGCCTGCACACTACCTGTATCCCGTGAACCAATGGAACCAATGGAACCTAATGGAACCACCATGGAACCACAAGTGAACCAAGTCACTCTTACTTGCCGACATGCCTGCACACTACCTCTGTATCCCGTGAACCAATGGAACCAATGGAACCTAATGGAACCACCATGGAACCACAAGTGAACCAAGTCCGCTCTTACTTGCCGACATGCCTGCACACTACCTCTGCACCCCTGAACCAACGGATCCAATGGAACCTAATGGAACCAGCAGGGAACCACAAGTGAACCATACTTGCCGACTTGCCTGCACACTACGTGAACCAATGGAACCAGCTTGGAAACACAGGTGTAGTTTTACTTGCCGACATGCAATCGTACAAAAATATCTTCTCCTTGTAAATGCGACGGGCATTATTGAATCCAGCGGACGAGTTGCGCAGTCCCATGCAGTGTTTTGGGCATCCACGTTAAATGCCCGTGATTATTTTGGAGCAGCACAAATAGATACCGCATTCCCACGTCAAAAAGTGGAACTCGAACTCGCTAAGTATGCAGAAGAGTTCAGTACCGGTTCCATTGTGGTTTCACTTAATCTAAAACACTGCAATCGTACTTTGGCAATCCTAAAGTTCCAAACGAGATCCGAGTTCTAACCGGAAGTTTGTGTTAAAGCGAAATTTATATGTTGTGTTTGCATTATAATAATAGAAGCTTTCGGCACACTCTCCGCTTAACTATGCCCATACACTAACCATACAGTATGGTTAAGTGAGAGCGTATAGTGCGGATACCATACAAACGCGTCGTATGGTGGTCGATTTCCAACGGCTCCTCTTAACACGTGTACTATCAAATTGCACTAAATGTGCACTTTTATAATACAGAAAACATTATCGAAGATAAATATAATTTTTTCGAATGTTGCCGTGCCATGTAGTGCGAGAGAAAAATTAAAATCTGAAGGCACCTAAGAAGTGAGCTGCGCGATTTTGCTGAGTATCCCATACACTGCCACCTTCACGGCGGTCTACCACGACTCGATCAGAGATGGTTAAGGGATGGTTACGGTGTCTTTTGCCGAAAGCCGCTGTTGATCTGGACAATAAAATGTGGGAGAGCACGGGCTTCCTGAGAAAGAGGCATTCTGCTGCAGCGTTGTTTTTATTTCTGAAACGTTCGCAACAAAAAAGCCAGCAGCAAAAAAGAAGTCGTTCATAACTTGGTATTACAGCGGTAATTTTCAAATCATGTTGCAAAGAAAGGTATGAAAAGCAAATATGGTGTAGATACACTTTTCAAAAGATATTTGCACATATCAAGCCACAAAAAAAGGAAATTTTGTATAACTAAAAGCAAAACCAGAGCTACTTTATTTTTTCCACATCTAAGTAAAAGTAAAACAAATTCTTGTCTAGGAACGGTAGTCGTTCAAACATGACGCCGAAATCTTGTTCCGTCTATCGACGCCCGTTCATTCTCCAGTTGAGCACGATCACGTTCCCCCCTTGTAGACGCTCGACCACAAACCGTTGCTTGTTCTTAGGGGCGGGAAACGGAAGAGGCAGGATAATCCGGTTGTATGGAACATAAGGAGTACGGCCAAAATTCGCTGCTGGATGCGTGGCCAAAGGGCAACGTCGTCGCGGGCAGATAATTTCATGGGCAACCGATAGGCGACGTGGTCCAGTCAAAGGAGCAAAACACTTGACGCAAATATCGTAACGCGCATTCTGCAAATTCAAAAGACGCGTGTTTAGTAACCAGTTCACTGCATTATGCAACAGTTAGTGCATCAACTTCCGGATGATTTTGCGCATATGGTCGGCAATGTCGGTATACGCGGGCTTCGCCTCACAAAAGTGCATTCCAGCCAATATGTAACGTTTCCGCTCTGTTGCTGTTCTTCGCTAAAATGATAACACCGTTACTCACTGTTTTTCTTTTTTCTAAATGCAGCTTTATCACCCAGCAATTTAGGCTACATGTTGTCACGAAGCTTAGACCGCTTAACATATTCTTACAAAACTGTCGTCACGTCATTTGTTTCTTTAAAATACATTACGCAATTAACATTGCCGGTATACCAACGACAAAGTCACGAGCAGCAACAGGTCGTCAATGTACAGCCGCATACCACGTCGACGACTGCTAACCATGCGGAGAAGCAAATAGAAACTGAGAGATATTTGATAACAAACGTACGGCGTAAAGCGAACCAAAGCCTTCCATTACACATCGGCAGTCCTGTAAGGAAGGTATAGGCGCACGCATATCTTTTTCGGTAACGGTTGAACTGGCCATGGCCGCACAACTTTTGCTAGATTTTTTTAAGGGCGCAGCGGGCGTCACTGGCTACGGATTACTCATCGCGCACTGCCTCATCGCCTATACCGTATTATTTGGTTTCGGTTTCCCCATTGTGGGCACCAATATCTACCGTAATCACGTATCCCGTGGCCGACAAATGCCAAATACTGTAAAGTCTGCAGTGGATATAAATTTCCTGCCGGCTATTGGACTGATCTTTACATTGCCGCCAACCGCGTCGTGGCGCTGTGCTTTTTCCCATAACTATCGTAGGTTCGCAAGTAAACGCTTCGAGGTGACGGTGTTGATTATTTTGTGGATAGCCTGTCACTACTTCACGCTAGATTAATTTATTCTGGGACTGAGTTTTAACATGCTTTCGTTGGGGACGTGAGCAGCGGTGCCGAGTGTTGTTTGGCGGGGCGCATGACCAGTGGCGCAGCCTGCGCCACAAGTCATGCGCCCGTGGTTCAGACTGAATTTGCCCTGATGTACCTATCGCTGGATGTACAGTGATGATGTGATCAACAGATCAGAAATTACAATAATTAGACTGCTTATAATTATACATTATAGCACGTAGTATACCGCGGCCTGGAGGCAGAAATTTCATACAGGCGCAACGGGCTCAACGAGACTAAATTTTAAAGCGGTGCAACTGGCGCAGGCCAATTCCATCTTATCCATCGCCCACACCCTGATATGGCGTTGCACTGACTTACAAGAAACTAATTTAATCAGGGAAGCCTGCGCTAACTAAATTGATCAGGTTTTGCAGTGTGGAGAATTGCACTTGCTATACCAGTGCTAATACAGCGATTGCTTAGGCTGCGGACTGTCTACAATGCAAACCGTGATGGCTTATAAAAGCTGACTTACTGTACAGTTAGGTGGAGATTTTCAGTGCGACAGGTGGCTTTGACGGCGCAACGTAAGCACTGGCAGCAACCCCACTCCAAGCGAAGTCGTTTCCCGACTAACCCCGGTAATCCACAGCACCGGAAGGCAACGTCGGCCAACTACACAAGCAAAGGTGCGTTACCGCTTTACAATCTTGGAACGGAATTACCCAGATTATGTGCGCAAGCAATGCTGATATTGTACAGGAACAGTTTGATCACTCCATATTTTGGCTACTATTCGAATATTGTACCTCGCTTCTTTTATCTACCAAGGGCTTCACCCACGAGAAAACGTAGTCAGCTGCTTGATAGTCTGCAAGAATGTGCGGTGGCTTGGCTAAACCAGGCGGCAGTACGGCGCATTCGAAGAAATCTATGGAAACCTCCATATCGGCCATTATGCCGGCGTACGACTGAATCAATGATGGTGATTCGTAGTTCCAGTTGCAGCAAATCAGTCGGTAGAAATCTGTGCCAATTGCTGCAGCCACCATTTGTGGATTTCTAAAGAAGGTAGAACTGTAAATCACTGAAAAAATCACTAAAGTAAAATCTAAATTACTGAAATAAAAGACGCTAGCGGGAAAGATTACGCGGTGGAATTTGAACTACACACTTTCAGAAACAGCGACTACGTGCCCCTTACATTTTTAACAGGAATCTAACTGCGTCTTAAGTTAAAGTACTTGTTTTCAAGATTCAAAAGTTCTTCAACTCGTTACTACAGATTTTATTAGGGCTGTGCTACGGAGCCGTCGTAAGCGCGTCGTTTTTTATTTGGCTTAGTCAACTGGCTAGCTCCATGTGAAATGTTACTCGTATAACATTTGGAATTTCCGTAGTTTAATGCAATTCAACACCAGACTGACTTGTACGCTCAGTACAAGTTGATTATATACACAGAGAAAATAAGGATGGAAAGGGATAGGAAATCAGATATAAAGTAAAAGTAACAAACCTTAATGACTTATAGAAAAGTTAACAAGGAACAAGAGCGGTTATTCATATAAGTGAATCAGCTAACATGACAGTCCCTATGTTAAAAAATGCCGTCCCGGCATTTTACATTAGGAGGTTCGCGGTATACGGGAACGGAGATTGTATCCGGTGCGTGGAATCTCAGCGCTCTCATCGGGTTCGCGTTGCGCGCTGGCAGGAAGGTTCTCCGGTGTGGCTGCAGGCCGGTTTAAGGTTTCTTCCTCCACATCCGTTCTCAGCTCGGGATCCACATCATCCACAGCGACGTTCCATGTGCAATCACTATCTGTTTCGAGGTCCTTTTCGGTCAACGGTTCGGTAAACAGTTTCAGTCGCTTCACGTGGACTGTGAGCGTGTTCTTGCCCCGATTTTTCTTTTTCACCAACTCAATGGTGTAGTTTAGTTTGTTTGGTCTGCTAATTATTCGATAGGGACCGTGGAAATGGTACACAAGCTTCGGTGACAAACCGACCGGTGTAACCGGTGTGTACAAAAGGACTAATTCTCCGATTTTAAATTCGCGGGGCATTCGCTTGTCTCGTGCAGCGAGTAAGTATCCGTTTTGTGCTTGTAAGATATTCTGGCGTGTGAGCTCTTGAATGTCATTTATGTTTTGCACTATGGACTTTGTGTAGTCATTCATGTTTGTAATATCTGCGGCTGGCAGTGCAGCCATTGCCACGTCAACTGGTGACCTGCACTCGCGTCCGTGTAAAACGTAGAACGGCGAATATCCAGTTGATGATTGTTTGGTCGTATTGTACGCTGCGGTGATATAAGGCAGGCAATCGTCCCAGTTTTTCTGCTTTTCATTTGTATAAAATGTAAGCATTGTGGCGAGAACTTTGTTGAACCTTTCAGTGAGACCGTTGCACTGGGGATTATACGCGGTGGTATTGTAATGTTTGATACTGCACAGTTTAAGGATTTCTTGTGTCACGGCAGCTAAGAATGGTCCTCCTTGATCCGATACAGGGGTTTGTGGTGCCCCGTGCCGAAGAAATATCTGAGTCATTAGGAAAGCCGCAACCGTCGGTGCGGTCTGTGCGGATATCGCTTAGTTTCCACCCATTTTGACAGGTAGTCTGTGGCGACTACAATGTACTGATTCCCTTTGGATGACTTTGGAAGTGGACCGAACACGTCAACTCCTACCATTGCGAATGGTGTTCCTACGGGAACAGCTTGTATGATGCCGCTAGGTTTCTGTTGCGGTAACTTCCGTGTTTGACAAGGCACGCAACCTTGTACGTACCGGCGTACATGTTGCAGCATGCGCGGCCACCAGTAGCGCGTGTGTACGCGGTGCCACGTTTTCCAGAATCCGAGATGGCCGGCAGTGGGCGCATCGTGGCAGGCTTGAAGTATAGCCATGCGTAGACCATCTGGTACAACAACCAGTAGTTTCTCAGCGCCGTTCTCAATCGTTTTACGATAGAGTACATTTTTGTCGTATCGGTAATGTTTGCTTTTAGCGCTGTCGCCGCGCTTAATCAGCTCGATCACTCGTTGAGAGTGCTTATCAGATTGCTGCTGATCGGTAATGCTGAAGTCCGTAATAGTATAAACTAGCACATTTTCAATTTCATCATGTGAGTCACAGTCGGCGCGTTCGACCGGATGACGTGAAAGCGCATCAGCGTTTTGATGCTTTAGCCCGCTTCGATATACAATGTCAAAGTTGTATTGCTGTAGCAGTAAACTCCAACGGGATAGTCTGCTTGTTAATTCTCGCTTGGTCATGAGCCAGCAGAGGCCGCAATGATCAGTGACGACTTTGAAATACCGACCGTGTAGATATGGTCGAAATTTGTTTATTGCAAAAACCACAGCAAGGCATTCAAGTTCGGTCGTTGTGTACCGAGTTTCAGCAGGCAGTAAAGTTCGGCTCGCATAAGCTATTACGCGTTCGATACCATCTGCCTTTGTGATCAGGCATGCACCAAGGCCATACCCACAGGCATCTGTGTGGACTTCGATCTCTGCCGTGTGATCGTAATGTGCTAGTAATGGAGCATTTATTAACGAAAATTTTAATTTATTAAAAGCGTCCCATTGTGCATCGCTCCACATGAACTGATTTGACTTTTTAGTTAGCTGAGTAAGTGGTTCAGCTATTTGTGCGAAATTTTTCACAAATCTTCGAAAATACGAGCATAGTCCGAGAAAGGATTTTACGTCGGTTACGTTTTTCGGTGCTTCGTACAGTTGCACAGCCGTTAATTTAGCTGAGTCTGGTCGTATACCAGCGGCTGAGATAATGTGTCCCAAATAAGTGACCTCGTCGGTCGCGAACAGACACTTTGATGGCTTAATAACCGCGCCGGCTGCAGACAATTTGGCAAACACTAAATTTAAGTGCTGCAAATGATCAGTGAAACTTTTTGAAAAAATGAGTACATCGTCTATGTACACAATACAAAAATCCCAACGGAATTCGGAGAGAATTCTGTCCATTGTTCGCTGGAATGTTGCACCAGCATTGGACAATCCAAACGGCATTTTATTGAATTGATATAATCCATCCGGAGTGATGAACGCCGTTTTTTCGCAGTCAGCCGAGTGTACCGGGATTTGCCAATAGCCACTAAGCATGTCAATGGAAGAGAAGTAAAGGCTTCCGCTAAGGCGATCTAGTGCGTCGTCCAGCCTGGGAATAGGATAGACATCCCGCTTGGTAATCGCGTTAAGCGAGCGAAAGTCAACGCAGAATCGTATCGTGCCGTCTTTTTTTGTAACTAATACGATTGGGAAACTCCAAGGACTCTGAGACTGGGAGATTATCCCTTTTTCAAGCATTTGTTGCACCTCGTTTTTTATTAGTATGCGTTCCGCCCAAGAACGGCGGTATGGTGCGCGGGAAATGGGCATATTGTCGCCGGTATTGATACGGTGTTCAGCTGACGCTATTGTGCCAATAGGTCGTTCTTTTGTGGGAAAGCAGTCTGGGTATTTGCGGAGAATGTTTTTTATTTGTACCTGCTGTGTAGCAGTAACTCCTTTCCCGAACTGAATCTGTGCAAGTGAATTCTCAAGTTCGTCGGTATAAGTACTGTACTGGGTGTCAACTGTTTCAACGACGACAGGCTCTGCTGAGCCGATAGTGTACCCTTTCGGGATTACTTGGCTACGGTTGCCGAAATTAGCTACCGAGACGTAGCATGCGTCGCCATTCGTACGGGTAAGCGAATGTGATACGTATAATTGCTTGTGAAAACGCAGGCTATGCGACGGCGTAATAAGGAAATCGACTTGGTTTACCGGTATTCCGTGTGGAATGCTAGCGTTAGCAATGTTACACGGTATAAGC
Source organism: Paramacrobiotus metropolitanus (assembly GCF_019649055.1). NCBI lineage: Eukaryota > Metazoa > Tardigrada > Eutardigrada > Parachela > Macrobiotidae > Paramacrobiotus > Paramacrobiotus metropolitanus. Next base: position 2,242 of record NW_026570605.1, on the reverse strand, counting down.
GCTGTATGTCCGCTTGGAATGTGCACTCTGCTCTGTGCAACTAACCGGGTTTGCTTGTGACTGGTAAATGGTGTGGTACCGCTGTGTTGAAATGAATGTACTGACCGAGTAGAGTAATTAATAACTAAGTCTGTCAACAATAAGTAGTTGTTACCGAGTAATAATTTCTTTTCATAATTTTCAATAATTATTAACGGTATAGTCAGTGACTGGCCGGCTACTTCAATTTCGGCGTGAACCGTGCCTACAGGTTGCAGTAATTGCGCTGTGATACCACGTAAAGCAGGTCCAGTGTAAGCCGAAATATTTTTATTTTTCAAATGAGTAAGTAAACTGTAATCAATAATGCTGACAGCAGCGCCAGAATCAATAACAGCAGAAGTTTTGTATTCGTCAAGTTTAACATCGCATATAATGGGAGAAGCAGCGTTATAATTAATGTCAGTATGATTAATGTTCATAACATCAGCGAATGGTAAATTGTCAAACTGATTGCCGGGGTGCGATAAATGAGCGACTGTACCCCTGTTAGTCACTCGCATTAGTTTTCCGATTGCTGGTCCTGATACGCACTGGCGCGAGTTCGAGCTTCCCGTGATGCCTTCTGCTTTGTACGGCACTCGGCCTCCGTATGGTATTTACGGCCGCAGAAGTCGCACTGTTTATCTGATCCTTCGCGTGGACCTGACGATGATTCACCGCGGTTGTACGGCTGTCCGGTACGTTGACCGTATCCTCGGCCACGGCCACGAAAGCGTCCTCTGTACTGGCTCCGATAATTCCCACGGCCACGGCTGGGTGTGCCTAATGAGTTGCCAGTAGGCGATGCCACTTCACGTATCTTCTGAGCGATCGCATTCGTGATGATTTGCTGAATGTCCAAGGCACCAATGTTGAATGGCAATGCGGGTGTTTGAGACACCGATGGCGCAGCGGATCGGCAGCAGGTGCCGGAGCAGGAGCCGGTGTCGAGCTGGTTGCCGGTGCTTCGGGCTCTGATGTGGCCACTGTTAACACAGCAAGATTTGAAGCGGCTTCGCTCTCTGCTGTATGATCAAAATTTAATTTCTTAAATTTTTCAAGAAATTCTTCTGGCGTCTGCAGGCCTAACAGTGCCATATGATTGCGTAAGTGCGAGTCTAATCCCTGCAGTAAGTAGTGCATTTTGACCTTGTTGTCCATTGTATTGTCATATTTTTGACAAAAATGGATGATATCGTAGTAATATACGACAAGTGTCTCACTTTGAGGCTTAAACTTTCGCTTTGTTAATTTCTCAAAAATGCGCCACTTCTCGTCTTCAGGGACGAATTCTGCCAGAAACGCTTTCTTCAGTATTGCCCAAGTGGTGTGATTTGTTTTTGTCAACTCATACCACTGCTTGGCTGCGCCGGTAGCAAGATAAAATGCAAACCGTGCTTTACGTGTGGCTTCGAGCCAGTTCGAAAGACTGCATGCTTCTTCAAATTCTTTCAGCCATTCGGTGGCGCTGTGTTTCACGGGGTCGAATTTGTCAACGTTCAACAGGGGCCCACTCGCCGGTGCCTCTGTTAATACCATGCTGAGTTTCTGAAAACCTTCGGACATTTCTTTTATTTTCTCGTCTGTAGTAGACATTTTTGCTGCTTTCTTTGCGCGATAAGGAGGTAACTCCCAAGAATCGTCTGCTGGACCACGGCTTCGTAATGCGTGTCCGATTTGCGTTAGTGAAGGTAATTCACTATCACTATTACGCCTGTGCAACGTAGGTGTGTTGTTCGGCTGCTTCTTACCCGTTGCGTTTTTGCTCGGATTATTATTCTGCTTGGCAGATTTTCCGTTTGTAGCCAGTTTCGCTTTTACCGGGAGAAAAGACAATGGTCAGTACACTTACTTGTGGTAGCGGTAAGTCCGAGAAAATAATCAGCCACAGAGTCACAAGATTCGTCGCTATCCGAAAACATCCGTACGAGTATAGAAAAGAACTTATTAAGAAGTCGGCTAGTTAAAGGTATCCACCCAGGAGCGCCATGAAATGTTACTCGTATAACATTTGGAATTTCCGTAGTTTAATGCAATTCAACACCAGACTGACTTGTACGCTCAGTACAAGTTGATTATATACACAGAGAAAATAAGGATGGAAAGGGATAGGAAATCAGATATAAAGTAAAAGTAACAAACCTTAATGACTTATAGAAAAGTTAACAAGGAACAAGAGCGGTTATTCATATAAGTGAATCAGCTAACATGACAGATCTGC